>NW_006238934.1:915365-966797 GCF_000226075.1 Solanum tuberosum | reverse complement strand
AAAAAAAATACAAAAAATTCCACTGATTCTTGAAGTGAATCTATCGTAAAAATACTATAAATCATGATAATTGACAACATAAAATATTTCAAAAATGTTGTATGTGGGTAGTCTTATTATGCCTTAAATAGCGTCAAAGAAAGTACAAGTTTGTGATAAAAAAACTTATTCTTTTATCCACGCAAACAATCGCTTCAAAAACTCGGTTATTAGCCCCAAAATATACCATTTATATTATTGGGCCCACATTATCTAGTATTAACACAAAAATCACATAACTTTGACATCTTTTTTCTTTTTCTTTTTCAAAAAAATCTAATACTTAAAAAATCAATTTAAAAATTCAGACCTGAGCAAAAACCCATTGTGAGAGAAAGTAAATGACCCTTCATATTTTTCATTTTAAGTTTCTAGGTACCCAAGTCAACTATCTCTCTGTCTCATATTAAATACTCATCTTATTAAAAATATTTCTTTTATTACTTTATTACTTACTAAATTCAGAGGCGTATTCAAGATGTCAAGATGATGGATATACTATTATGAAAAAGTGAATCTAATTAGTTTGACATTTACGTTCTTATCATTGAAAACATATATTATCATTTAACAAAAAATATATGATTTCGAGAGGGGATCACGGGTTCACGTGAATCCAGTGATCCCTCCTGCATACGCTTCTGACTAAATCAGGATAGAATTAAATTATTTTATTTTATTTTAGCCCTACAATTAATATGATGTTTGAAAGTTTAAACAAATTTTAAAGATAGGAAAAAATAAAAATGAAGAGGGTGAAAGAATGTAGCAGAAAGGTGAATGAATTCTTGGTGATTATATGACACAAGAAAAAATCTTACTGAGAGAAAAAAAGAGTAGGAAATTATAGACTTGTCTGACTCCAATGGTGAATGTGATTGCTGACGAGGTTTGAATTATTCTACTCTGAAATTATCAATTAGATGATTCCTAGTCAACGGATTATAAAGGACACCACATGATCACTGAATGTCCACAAGTTTGAACAGTGTATTGTAGCTCATCTCTTCATGGTGAACACCACTGGGAAATCAGATTAATGGGAGTTGAGTGAACCACTAGTGGCCTTACTACTTAAGTATGAAATAGTCTATAATGAACCTAAGGCCTTACCACCAATCAGAGCAATGGATCATTCCATTCCGCTGAAACCAGGAGGTTTGCGTGTGAGTCTAAGGCCCTACAGGTATAACCATTACTAGAAGGAAGAGATGGAAAAATAGGTTAAGGAGATACTTGGGACTAGGATTATTCGGCACATAGCCAGTCTCCAGTTTTTTCTCCTGTCCTCTTAGTGAAGAAGAAGGATGAAACATGGAGGTTTTGTGTGGACTATAGAGGCTTGAATGAGATCACTGTGAGATAAATATCCAATTCCTATTGGATGAGCTTCATGGAGCTGCTCTCTCCTCCAAAATTGACTTGAGTGAAGGATACCATCAGATAGGATGAAGCCTGAAGATGTGCATAAGACAGCATTTAGAACTCACATGGGACACTATGAGTTCAGAGTCATGCCATTTGGACTCACCAATGCTCCTGGACCTTCAAGCACTGATGAATTATATCTTCAACCTTCAAGTTTTGGCCATGATAGACTGGCCTACACCCAAAACTGTCAGAGCTCTCATGGGATTTATGGGGCTTATTGGTTAATACAGTAAGTATGTTGAAAATTATGGGACCATATGCAGGCCTTTGACTGGCCTGCTCAAGAAGGATGCCTTCCGCTGGAACTCTACAGCTGATGAAGCCTTTGAGCAGTTCAAGCAAACAATGTCCACCACACCTGTTCTGTCCCTGCCTGATTATTCTCAGGAGGTTTATGGTACACTCACTCCTCAGACTTTACAATTCAAGGGTTCAACCCTAGAATGATGTTCTTCAACATACAAACCAACACCTTTAATTTACTCATATTTATCCACAATTCACCTAATAACCACCATAAGTGATCAAAGATCTTTCCTTTTGAAGTTTCCTCAAAATTCCTGCTCAATTGATCTTAGGTTGATTTTCAAAAATCTAGGGATTTGGATGATAGCTCGGTGTTAATCTCTTGTTAGAATGATACAATAATCTTAGGAATGGACTAGGAATTCAACTTAGATGATTGTGGAAGCCCCAGGACATTTTTCTCCTCAAGGGGTAATGTCATGAGCTGAACAAGCAACCGAGTGAAGAAAAAAGAAACAAATTGTAACACAAGGAAATGACTCACATTAGCTTTGAATTATTGAGCGTGGATGATTGTGATCAACTGGCGAGACTTATAACAAACTTCCAGAAATGAGCTACAGGAATAACTAATTTTTGGTATCAGTTACCTCTCCTCTCTCTCTCAATATCTTCTCCCCTTTTCTGTCTTTTTCCTCCTCTCATTACTTCTTCTCTCTCTTCTTCCTGGTATAACATTCATGGAGATTATGCCGTATCTACCTAGATATACTTTTAGTTCTATTTTCAATTACAGTATTTCCTATCTTGCAGTTTACCCTTTTCAGTTGTTAGTCGAAATACAGAAAAATTGCCCAAAATTAAATTGTCTTTACTTTTCGAATCTATTACATTGTTCTTCAATTTCTTTCAGAACGTTCTAAAGCTAAGCACCTTCATCCAAGAGTGTGGATAGCTGTTATTGTTCCTGTTGCACTCTCAGTTCTGGTGCTATGTTCCTGTGGTGCTTATTACAGGCTCAGAAACTCAAGAAAGGCACAGCCTTGGATCGATGGGCAGCTAGAACAGATACCAAGAACTACATATCGAGAAATACTTAGAGCAACGGATGGTTTCTCTGAGGATAACTTGGTAGGTACAGGAAGTTTTGGCTCAGTATTTAAAGCGCATTTCCATGGTGAGAATACAATAATGGCAGTGAAAGTGTTGAACCTACAACAAAGAGGTGCCTTGAGGAGCTTCCTGGATGAATGCAGAGCTTTGAGAAATATAAGGCATCGTAATCTTCTCAAAATCAAGACTGCTTGTTCAAGCAGTGTTCACCGAGGTAATGACTTCAAATGCCTAGTTTTTGAGTTCATGACTAACGGAAACCTACACGATTGGTTGCATCCAGAAAATTATGACCAGCAACACCAAACAAAGAAACTGACCTTTATCCAAAGACTAAACATTGTCATAGATGTTGCTTCTGCACTCGACTATCTCCACAACTACTGTCAAACACCAATAGTTCATTGTGATCTAAAACCAAGCAACATACTCCTCGATGAAGATATGTCTGCCCGTGTTGGTGACTTTGGATTAGCAACATTTCTCTTTGACACATCAAGCAATTCTTGGAGTAATCAGATTTCTGCAGCACTAAAGGGTTCAATAGGTTACATCCCAACAGGTACGATGTCCTTAGCTTACATTTTCTATATACATATATCATCCTAAAGAATTTTTTTTACCTTTCATATGCATATATCGTCCTAAAGAAAATTGATTTGGTACCTCGCAGAGTATGGATCAGGTGTTCAAGCATCTACACGTGGAGATGTTTACAGCTATGGAATAGTGTTACTAGAGTTATTCATCTGTAGAAGACCAACCGATCCGATGTTTCACGAGAATTTAGATATTCACAAGTATGTTTCAATGGCTTTGCCTGCACATGTCATGGAAATTATAGACCCTATATTGCTTTTGGCAGAGGAAGAAAAAAACATGATCAAGCAAGATCAATTAGCAACAAGAATGGAAGAATATTTACTCTCAGTTTTGGAAATTGGGCTTACATGTTCTGCATCATCACCAAGAGAGAGAATGCCAATAAACATAGTTTTGAGCAAACTTCAAGCTATCAAAAAGTCCTTCCTTTCAAGGATATGAATTAGATGATGAGTAGGTGAAAGACTAATACCTGTTTTTTTTTTTTTTCATACTTCCTATATTAAACCTTGATGTGAATATTAAACAGTGAACTAGTATATGCCTTTACTAAAATATTGCAATACTCAAGGGCGTAGCTACCCTTAGCCTAGGGTGTCCAATCAGTCGAAATATTACACCGTATTTATAAGTAAAATGATACTTTAAATGGTAATTAAACAACACATTTTGAACACGGTGGTGTTCAATGTAAAAGCTCAAAAATAAACTCATGAATTAAGGTAGTCTGAATTATGTGCCAAGCTTGGCATGAATATATATATAGAGAGAGATAATAACCAGATATTTCAATATACAGATTAATAATGAAAGAATTAGTAATGTTGAGATCATCTTTTTTATGGATTATTTGGCTCATTAAATTTAGATACATAACTCAAACTTATGTTTGATTTAACATTATATAATAGCTTGTAAAAGGGTTTGAATAGATTGTTAAGGGTAGTTTTTCCATTATAAATGATTTATCCATGTATAATTATGGTATTATCCATTTCATATTGATCTTAGTATAATATAAAATAATACATAGATTATTATATAAATTTTCCTAAATTATATATGTTGAAATTGAATTAATAACCAAACAATGCAAGTTTTTGCTCCAGGATCATTTCAGCTAATACAACAAGTGTCTTTATTACTTGTAGCATCATATATCCAAATATGGATCTTCCTATATTGTCTTAAATCTATCCAAAAAATAATAATATAGCACACCCTTACATTTTGATTTTTTGAATGGATGATTGTTACGTATTGTTTCATATTATATTGAATTATATTGTTTTTATCATTTTATGAATACAACATTTGGATAAATTTTATCGTTCTCCGTCGTTACATATGTAATACATCAACAATTTGAATGATAAATCTACAAGAAAAGTAAGGCATGAGGTAGAGGTACTGTGAAAAGGTTGGGTAAAGGATAAAATGTGATTATTAAATAATAAGTAAAAACAAAATGAGAAGAAAATATTAAGATAACGACGCGATCAAACCAAATCGATCGTTACCTAATAATGAATTTAACGATATGATAATAAAATTTAAGTAACAATCAAAATAAATATCATATTTAAACTAATAATGCAATACAATATAATACACCTATTAACAAACCAACCAAACAAAGTGTTAGGTATCATTTGATTGGGTAAGGAACTAACGATTAAAGAAGACTCTTGTTTGATTAAAGAACTAAAGAACTAAAATGGTTTTGCAAAACCACCGTTAAAAAATAATGAATGAATGAGCCTTTTTCTAAACGATAATGGCATAGATGAGTCAAACTTTTAACGGATGGCATAAATGAGCCTTTTCTGAAAGTTCGATGACATATTTGAGCCTTTTCCCATTTTAAAATAAAGGGTAAATATAATTTGTTTAGATATTAATCATTTCATAAAACGTAAAATAAGAATTTTTAAGTTAAATTGTATTACTACTAAATATAGAAGTGTTACATTCTTTTATGGACCGGCTAATAAAGAAAATAGTTGTTTTGTTAGTTTATTTTTAAAAAAAATGTCTCTTTCTTTTTGGCAATTCTTTTTTTAATTTCAGTTTTCTACATTATATGTTCAAGTCCATAAGATTAAAAAAGAATTTGGTATATTTTACCTATCGTCAATTTTATATCATAAATATCAAATAAAAAATAGACAAATAAATTAAAATGAAGTAGATGATAAGAATGACAGATTATACCTATTTATTTTTATCTGTGATTAACTGTTGATGTTAATAAGAGAATGCTACATAGTGAACTTGTTGCCCAGAATGTAGGGATGACAATGGGGCGGGGCGGGCGAATTTAAGGTTGTGTGAGGCGGGTTGAAGTGGGTTTATATAAAATTAATGTGGGGGGGGGGGGGAGGGGGTTGTGGGTATATGTGATTTTATGTGGGTTTAAATTTTTTTTTAATTTTTTACATGTTATAATAAGAGTGATAGAACATTATTTATTTAAGATAATTTCTTTTAAAGCTACTAATATATTCAAGATAGTAAATGAAAATGATTCAATAAAAAATAATTCAATTTCTTACATGTTTACCAATAGACCTCTAAAAAATAAAATTATAAGTCACTATGCTATTAAATTAATACAACTTAATGAAAAAATGAATTTATTTTTATTAATTTTATTTTTAGTATCAAACTTAACTAGAAAAAGAAAATATTAAAAAAAGTATGCGGGGCAGGTTCATACGGAGCGGGTGTATGCGGGGCGGGTTGAAAATAATAAATAATGTTATGCGGGGCGAGGCGAGGCGGTTTTGTGGGTTAAGCTCAACCCCCCCCACTCCGCACCACCCCATTGCCATCCCTACCAGAATGCTACATATTTGTTTCGGTTTGGTATTTAAAAAAAAACTCGATCATAATTGATACAAAATCAAATCAACTCGACATTATATGTATATAAGTTTTAAAATTACTTTATATATAAAATATTTATAGGAGTATAATTAATAAATATTTTTTGATTTTTTATATAGTTTTTTGAATTTTAACGTATTATTTGAATCTTGGTCTTTAATTTTTAGGATGATCTTATAAGTTTTATAGTTCATAAATAAAGCTCAAAATCAAACCATAATCAATATTATCAGCAACAAAAAAAAATATTCAACTCTAGGAATAACAGTAGTCTTGGATCTATTTTTTAGTTTTGCATTGATGTTGTAAAGTATAACTAGGACTAGTGTTTAGTCATGAAATTAATAGTACTAATTAAAATGATGACTAATTTAATTAGTACCTTTTACATTACGTTCATTTTCATTATAATTTATTAGATAATATTATATTATATTATATTATATGATTTCATTATCTTTATTGTTGAATATATATATGTTATTATAATGACATGACTAAGGACCCCCTAAGTCTTGAATAAAGAAAATGACATTTCATTCATTTATTTATTTTTTCTTTTTATATTCTTGTCGTTAGTTTGAAATTAAGGAAATGACGTTCATCGAAGAAGATTGATTACCGACTAATTAAAAATTTATTAATTAAGGCACCCACTTATTAAGGGTAGTAATTTGAGGATGAAAATAGATCACGTACAGCTAACCACAGAATTTATTGGACTAAAAATTCCTTTATATTTTTTGTTTCAATTATGAATGACATCGTTTAATGTATTTGTCCCATATTTAATACTCCCTCCATTTTAATTAATTTATCTGATTTTGTTTTGACACAAATTTTAAAAAGAAAGTTTTTTTAAAGATTTTATGATGCTGCCTACTTTGTCAAATGTGAGAAGTTGAAATAAATAAGTTGTCAAAAAAGAAAAGAGATATTCTTTTGATACAACTAAAAAAGAAAGTAAAACAAACAAATTATAATAGAGAAAATAGCCACTATCTACGCAAAAGAACAAACTCTATTATTGTTTCATTTCTTTTCATGCTAATGTACTTAAATCATACTCATATCTTTAAAATATGTCTCTATATCCTGTTTAGTATTTTATTTTGTGCTAAACTCACTTATATGATTATACTGAGTATGTTATTGAATATTTTACTTTGTATCATGAGATACTAAACTCTCAACTATTTTAGTACAAAAAGGAAATCGCCAAGTGCTGCTAGTCGTTGTTTTGTTCCATAAACAACAGAATTTATTTATTTTATCTAGTGTTCAGTAATTGCATTGGAGTCCTACTATTCTGGATACACACCACATAGAACACATCATTTAAGGAAAGCGCTCCCTATTTAAAAAAAATTATACTCAAAACTCAAACCTGAGACATCTGATTAAGGAAAAAGCATCCGTTGCACCACATCCATAGGTGGGAAGAGAAATGTTGATCATATGAATTTTTTTCAAAAAACATGACGTTAATTAGTTTAGTGCTAAAATTAGCCCCTTCATAAATTAAACTTGACTGGCACAACTCTATGCAACAAGCCAATTGGTAAAAGATTTGGTCACTCTCGAACAAATTTTGCATTTATTAGCATTTATACATATTAGTTGGAACTTGGAAGTATCTTGAAAATTATTGTATCATGATTCAGATTATTAGAAAATGAAAGCTTATATTATCTCTTCTTATAAGCAAGAAACATCAACTAGTAACTTATTCAGGCAGGTATTTTGAGGATGAAAATAGGCATACAGCTAACCACGGAATGGGATATTTGGACTAAAAATTCCTTTATCTTTCATGTTTCAATTATGACTGACATGGTTTAATGTATTACTCCCATATTAAATACACCAGTAACCGGTACCAGGTAACTCTATTCACCAAGGCAAGAACAGACGAGAAGAATCACCTAGTGTTTTTGTCTCTGCTAGAATTTAAACTTGAGAGACCTCATAGCTCTCAAACCATTTTATTCACCACTAGGACATACCCTTGAGGTGATGCTAGTCATTTTATTTTTTTTACCGTGGTATTCGGGTCAGCTTTCGCGCACCTCGATTAATATCACGGGATACTTGCCACCTGTCACCTCCCACCAGCAACAAGTACCAAGTAGCTTTGTCCACTAAGGCTATGACAGATGAGAAGAATCACCTAATATTTTTTTAAATCTCCATTGAATTTTAAACCTGAGACCTCAGAGTTCTCACCTAGTTGTTATTTTGTTCAGTAAACAAGGGACATGTTGATCTCATACATGAAAGGGAAGCTGTCATATGAATTTTTTTCTAAAAATATGACGTTAGTTTTGTGCTAAAATTAGCCCATTCATGAAAACTTGACTGGCACAACAATATGCAACAAGCCAATTGGTAAAAAGGTTTTGTCACTCTCAGTCTATCCAACAAGTTTGCATTTATTAGCATTTATACATGTTAGTTGGAACTTGAAAGAGCCCTGAAAATTATTGCATGATTCAGATTATTATTATAAGATAAGGAAAGTTTACATTCTTTCTTCTTACAAGCAAAATACAGCAACTATCTAGTCTCTAAAAAATCTAGCACAAATGAGGCAGTGGTATCTAACATCCAATTCCATATGGCTTTTGTTGTTATACTTCCAGTACTCAATTATTGTGATGTCCATTGCAATCTCAGGTCTCGAATCGACTGATCAATTATCACTACAAGACTTGAAAAGCAGAATAACAGAGGATCCACTTCATGTCATGGCTTCTTGGAATGATCATTCTTCTCATTTCTGCAACTGGACTGGTGTAACATGTAGTCCTGAAAATGGCAGAGTTACGTTTCTTGATTTGAGTTCACGACAACTTGCTGGCACCATACCGTCTTCCATTGGTAATCTCAGTTTCCTTACAGGTATTGATCTTGGAAACAATAGTTTCCGCGGTGAAATTCCTCAAGCAATAGGCCGCCTGTTGCAGCTGCAACATTTAAATGCTAGTTACAATTATTTTAGTGGGAAAATTCCTACTAATTTAACTTACTGTAAGGAACTTAGAGTACTTGATCTACAATTTAATGAACTTGTTGGGAAAATTGTGGATCAACTAAGTTCATTGTCAAAGCTGTATTTGTTTAAACTGAAAAGGAACTCACTCGGAGGAGGCATCCCGCGTTGGTTAGGAAACTTTTCATCTTTAGAGTTTTTTGACATTTCGGGTAATAGTCTACAAGGACCAATACCTGAGGATCTTGGGCGTCTAACGAAGTTGTTAGTGTTTCATGTGAACTCTAACGAATTATCTGGTACAATCCCTTCATCGATTTTCAATATTTCTTTCATATTCTATTTCTCTGTTACACAAAATCTACTGCATGGACAACTTCCAGCAGATGTAGGCCTCACTCTTCCAAACCTTGAAGCATTTTCTGGCGCTGTCAACAGTTTCACCGGACCTATTCCTGTTTCATTGGCGAATGCTTCTAAGCTTCGTGTGATTGATTTTTCCCAAAATAAACTTACTGGGGATGTGCCAACTAGTTTTGGAAAGTTGGAAATGTTGGTTAGGCTTAACTTTGAGGCGAATAGACTAGGCGGGAGGGGAAGTTATGAGGGCTTGAGATTTCTTGATTCCTTAACCAATTGTACACATCTGATGGTACTGAGTTTCGCAACCAATAACTTTAGGGGAGAATTGCCTTACTCAATCACTAATCTTTCAACTGTACTTGAGATTTTCTCTCTAGGTCACAATAGGCTGCATGGTACTCTTCCAGCTGGAATAGACAACCTTATTAGTTTGGCGCTACTAGGAATGGACGGAAACTACCTCAATGGGAGTGTGCCTGAATCTATAGGTAAGCTTGAATATCTTGAACGTCTCTATTTGAACGGAAATGCATTTTCTGGGAAGATACCATCCTCTATTGGTAACTTGTCATTGTTAAATACTCTAAATCTGGACGAAAATAGACTAGAAGGAAGCATACCTCCGGAGTTGGGGAAGTGTAAGGTCTTGTCAATGTTAAACCTTACTAGGAATAATCTCGTTGGCTCCATACCGAAAGAGGTTGCAGGATTATCTTCCCTTTCAATTTCTTTATCATTGGGAAGTAATTCTTTGACTGGATCCCTGCCAAAAGAACTTGATCAGTTGATAAATCTCGAGGAATTGGATTTATCACAGAACAAGTTATCTGGTGAGATTCCAAGCACCCTCAGCAATTGCCTCCACTTAGAGAGAGTATATATTAGTAATAATCTCTTACAAGGAACCATTCCTCAATCCTTTACAAGTTTAAAAGGATTGGAAGAGGTAAATTTTTCGCGGAACAACTTGTCAGGGGAAATACCGGAGTTTCTTGGGAAACTTTCATATCTCAGAAAACTGGACCTTTCATTCAATGAATTTGAAGGTGAGGTGCCAAATGAAGGGGTCTTTTCCAATATAAGTGCAATTTCAATCAAAGGAAACAGGAAACTTTGTGGAGGTGTTTCCGACTTGCATTTGCCTGAATGCTCCAAAGTTCCGAAGCACCTTAATTCAAGAGTGTGGATAGCTGTTAGTGTTCCAGTTGCACTCATAGCTTTGGTGCTATGTTGTTGTGGTGCTTATTACAGGCTCAGAAACTCAAGAAAGGCACACCCTTGGATCGAACAGCTAGCCCAGATACCAAGAACTACATATCGAGAAATACTTAGAGCAACGGATGGTTTCTCTGAGGATAACTTGGTAGGTACAGGAAGTTTTGGTTCAGTATATAAAGCGCATTTCCATGGTGAGGAAACAATAATGGCAGTGAAAGTGTTGAACTTACAACAAAGAGGGGCCTTGAAGAGCTTCCTGGATGAATGCAGAGCTTTGAGAAATATAAGGCATCGTAATCTTCTCAAAATCAAGACTGCTTGTTCGAGCATTGATCACCAAGGTAATGACTTCAAATGCCTAGTTTTTGAGTTCATGACTAACGGAAACCTACACGATTGGTTGCATCCAGAAAATGATGACCAGCAACACCAAACAAACAAGCTGACCTTTATCCAAAGACTAAACATTGCCATAGATGTTGCTTCTGCACTCGACTATCTCCACAACCACTGTCAAACACCGATAGTTCATTGTGATCTAAAACCAAGCAACATACTCCTCGATGAAGATATGTCTGCCCATGTTGGTGACTTTGGATTAGCAACATTTCTCCTCGACACATCAAGCAATTCTTGGAGTCATCAGATTTCTGCAGCACTAAAGGGTTCTATAGGTTACATCCCAACAGGTAAAACGATGTCATTAGTTTACATTTTAAATTCAGTCATATATCATTCTGCAAATTGATTTAGTACCTTGCAGAGTACGGATCAGGCAGCCAACCATCCACACTTGGAGATGTTTACAGCTTTGGAATAGTGTTGCTAGAGTTGTTCATCTGTAAAAGACCAACTGATGCAATGTTCAACGAGAGTCTAAACATTCACAAGTATGTTTCAACAGCTTTGCCTGAACATGTCATGGAGATTGTAGATCCCTTATTGCTCTTGGCAGAGGAAGAGCAAAACATCAATCAAGATCAAGCAAGAAGAGTGGAAGAATGTTTACTCTCAGTTTTGGAAATCGGGCTTACATGTTCTGCATCATCATCAAGAGATAGAGCACCAATAGACACTATTTTAAGCAAACTTCAAGCAATCCGGGAATCCTTCCTTACAAGTAGATGATAATATGAATAACTGTTTATGTTTCATGTTTCTTATATTAAAGCCTTGTTAGCGTATCGAAGTTTGTAAACAGATCTAAGTTGTTTTGATTCAAACAGGCAAGAACAGTACACAATCTTATAAGCAAATCTGCTGAATAATGACTAAATATCTTACATTTTATTCCCAACTTTAGTTTTACATTGGAAAGCTTATAGTATGCTATGCATTCTTGTTACAAAGATGTTTACTCCTAACAAAATTAAATAAATAGTCATAGCAACATATTAATTAGTCATTCCCTACAGAGAATTGAATGAAGTCTATTATTGTTTCTTTCTTTTTCAATTCAGTCAACATACTAAATAAGTACTCCTGATACAATATAGCCTACCAATATTGAACATTTCAAAAAAAAGGACCTACTAAACATATTTTTGGAAGTGTTCTTTCAATACATACCAGTCAAGTTCATATTAAATATGTCTGTCCCATTTGATGAGATATTATCCAAAATAGTATGTCTTGACCACGTTCTTGAACTTAAAAGTAATCTTTTCTATTCGGCAACCACTATCATTAGCTATCACCATCATCCATCACAACTATCAACCAACAACAACTATCACCATCAACCTCGTCAATCACACCATCACCACTAGCTACTAGCCACATCTAACTATTAGCCAACATCATCCCCATCAACATCGTCAATCACACCATCACCACTAGCTACTAGCCACATCTAACTATTAGCCAACATCATCCCCAATCATCATTCACAACCTCCATTGCTAGCCATCACAATTCACCACCACCAACCACCACTGCTAGCCATCACCAGTTACCATTGGATGGATTGACTTCTCCTTCATACGTAAAGTATAGCTGCTGCTGTCCTCTTACTCTTGATAGCCTGTCTGAACTATGATTCTTACCTAGTTCAGTGTTAAAGTTGACACTTTTGGTCAGACTGCTATCATTCATGGAAATGTTGAAAATACCAAGAGAAGTGTCTTGTGTTGTTGTATCAATTGAACATAAAACTAGATAGCCATGAAACAAACTAGAAAGACGAAAAAGACAAGTATGAAATGCTTCTTTAAGAATGAAAAATATGGTGCAATCAATTACATATCAAGATTTGCTGGTAATGACCCAGAAAACTGTACATATGTGAATGTTCTAAAAAAATCATATACAAACAGAATGCCTGGTATGTACTGCCTACCTAACCTAAGTAATCTTTATCAATAATTAGGATGATAAGAGACAAGTGCTGGATCTGGATAGACGACAGGCAATTTATCGATATACATGAGAAGCCTCTTCATATTTTCCCTCGTTATTGTGGACAAGTCTTTGATGTCACATATGTTGGTGTATATCCAAAGCTCTCCGGAATCCACCCTTTTGAGACTATCTCGACAGAAAGGGCATGACTGAGATCGGGCACGCCTACAGCAACCATGTAACACTGATAAATTATTCAAGTAGAAGATGAGCTAATATAGAACACACAAAAAAAAAATAGGAAAACTATGATTTGCATAAGCACGGGTCCTATTATGAGAGCATAACAAGAATTCTCCTGTTTTTTTCCCTCTGAATCCCCTGATGAAAAGCACTAAGCAGAAGACCTTTCAGAGACCAATCAAGAATAAATACACAGATCAGATTAAGACTTGTTACTGCAAGAAAATATACCTTACCAGAACCCACCCTTTAATACAAGTAGAATCCAAATCAACATAACACTCTCACCGAGAATTTTTTCAAGAAATGCTTCACCAATTTTATCTAGATACTACTTGCAGAATTTAGGATAAAAGTCTCCCAGAAGCTTATCAAGCCATGTGATATTTAACCAAGAGAATTTGTGAATCTATCCATACTTGTCCAAAGTACTGCTCAAAGCAGTGGTGGAGGCAGGATTTTCACCAGGAGGGTTCATCATCTACTATGCATACAAAAAGAAATTGACTTCATATATAGTGTGTGAGAGTTTCGGGTGAAGGAGTTTCAGATGAACCCCCTTAGCCTCTAGCTCTACCCTGGCTCAAAGTAGGTACTTTCTTTATTTTAAGCCAAATAATTTTCCAACAAAATGCATTGCTGGACAACGAAATCTTATGGGTTATAACATTTGTGAGCATCTGCATACTTTATATGTGTCCATCATTAAAGGCAGGTATATCAACTAAAAAGTATATTTAATCCACACACTCTATCAAAAAAGAAATTATGCAATGATCTGGCAGTTAACACTAATTCAGAACCCAAAAGCTTCCTGACAATTAATTTTTATTTTTAGTTCCTCTCCTCAGAGTACATAATATTGTATGCAGGGTGTTAGCTACACGCGAAGTCAAAAAGGACGAGAGTCACAAAGATTGTTTAAGCATACCACTTGCTAAACTAAATACAGTATGCACGAAGTAACAGAAAGGTGGGAAATCTAACAAATTAGAAAAGTTGGCTCACCAATTTCTGTAACACTTCATGCATAAAGAGTGATTGCAGGAGGGCAAGACAACCTTTGTATCCATCTCCATGCAGATACCACATTCCTCCTCCCTCTCTATTTCGATTTCAGACAGCTTACCTTTGCTCGTCTCATCACCTCTTGTGTATTTGGTTGCGCATATCTCTCGTTGCTTCCTTTCATCAATGTCAGTGATTCCCCTTTGAAGTTGCAACAAAGAGGGAAATATCACCCCTGTTCAATGACAACGCAACTCGATCAAACACCATACTTCTAAGAAACTAAAGAAATTGAAATGCCCTACGACGTGATTTGAGAAGACTTAATAAAAACTTTCAAGTTGACGCACCATAGAACTGTTTTATACTAGCTTTTCTCTCATGAATATACATGCTTGTCTTACCATCCTCATAAGCCTGCAATAAACATCATATGGTAACTTTCATGACCAAGATAGCTGAAAGACTACGCAGCAAGAAAAATGGGAAAATTACCTTATAAATAAGAATCTTTAGCAATCCTAGACCACCAGCAAAGTGACAGTCAGTCCACTGAACAAGAAACATAAATATATGAGCACAGGGACTGTACGATAGTCTCATCTGAAGGCTAGCACCATCATATTCTCTTGGATAATCTGAAGCCCTGTATATCTCAAAAACATCAGTCATGTCCAAATATACCACAGAAAATGTTTCAAACATTCACACAAAAAGGGCACAAATTTCCTATTTTCAGGGGAGGGGAAAACCAGTAGTGGAGGCAGAATTTTCAAGTAACGGATTTTCAACATCTACTATATATACATAAGAGAAAAAAAAATTGGCCTTGCATTACAGTGCGATTTTCCGGTGCCCCCCACCCCCAGCTCCATACAGATCCACTCATTCACAAATTATATCTTTTGGAATACAGAGACAAGGATTCTCAAAATACAAAATGTTTTTGCCTGGAAGTCTAGTTTGCAGAACATATCAGCTAATATGTTATTACAAAGGATAAATGAATCATAAGAATCAAATATATCAACAGAACATTCAAGCAGCAGGTCCCTGTTACTCTTATCCAATTAGTATAATCAACTTCTTCTCCATACTCCAGCTTACAGTCAATCCTGATTTTCCAAAATTAGGAAAAATAAGCACCAAAGGTATGGTCTAGTCAATGAAGTGGATTGAGAACCACAAGGTCTCAAATTCAAATAACTACAGAGACAGCAAAAAAAAAGAAGCACTAGAAGATTTCTTGTCACATAATCCCGCGAAATTAATGGAGGTGCGCGCAAACACAAACTTAGCCCAACACTTTTTTTTAGGAAGAATAAGAGAACGAGCTTAATTATCACAAAGAAAAAAGTACAGAGAATCACTCAATAATTAGGCAAATTAACACTAAATTTCCAAATTAAGGGGTTTTAACTTCTCAGAAATTCTATTAGCTGAGACAACAAAGGCAAAGAAATGAAAATCCCAAATTTACCAGATACTCTGTTCATCCAGGCTAGGCCACAAAATCACAATTTTACACATAAAAAATAAAGTTTTTGATGTAAAATCTCCGATTAATGATCAAATCAACACCTTTTTGTACCGACAGTTTGATTATACAAAAAAAAAAACTGTGGTACTACGGAAATACAAAAAGGGGAAGAATATTGTAAACGTACAGAGTATTAGCATGCTGAATATCAGCTTCAAGCGCTTTGAGTGAATCTTTAAAAGACTTCCTCATCACTCCTATAATATTCCCATTCAACAACAAAAAAGCCTCTTCCACTCTGTTATATACTGATTTGATCAGAAGAATTCTGCAGATTATTCGATTGAACCGATGAAGAAGGAGGTGGAAGAGGGGCCCCGGGTGGTTGTAGAGATGCAGCTCACTCAAAAAACACTTTGCCTTGCACAGCACGCCTCTTCCTGCTTACTTATACTGAAGAAAAAAAAATCTCAACTATTGAGTACAAATTATCAAGTGTCATGGCTTTTGTAGAACACCATTGATGCTATGCTAGGGCTGATTTTGAACTTCAATTTTAACAAATTGCCCTATTTTGACGGATATTTAATTCTTCTTCAACATAATAAATAAATATGTTTTTAATTTCATCTTATCTACTATTTATGTCTTTTACTTTTGAAAGTACAATAAAACCTTAATCAATAAATTAATAATTAATTTAAAGTGTTTTTGAGAAATAAATTATGTGTCATATTTATTGAATTCATATAAGAAATAAATTCATTAAACATAAAGTATATTATATATATATGTTTCATTGTAATATATATTTTTTGTTAATAGATTCATTGTAAAATAAATTCAATAATTCATTGTAAAAATAAACTCATTATACATAATGTTCATTGTTTCTTAGTAATCAAATATTATTCATTGAATCTTCATCAGTGTATACTATAGGAAATTTCTTGAAACCATATCCAAAAATAATTTCTCATTTTATAGGTGTCATAAAATCAACAATTATAGATCAAATAAGTAAGCATTATGCAAGTACAAAAGAGATCATTCCATACACTTAAAAAGTACGTCGCTTGTTCAGCTTCAAAATTAACAGAGTTTTTTGTGTTTTTCATTTTTATTTAAAAATAAATAGAATTTTGATTAATAAAATATCAATTATATTTTTTAATTTTTTTTATCTTTATATAAATAATTATATAACCAAGAAATCATTAAAAATCTAAATTCTTTAACATATTTACTAAAGATAAATAAGTAATTAAACTTTTAAGAGGTACTAGATTTTTAAACTAAAAACACAACTTATTTCGTAACGGGGAGTATGTGAAGTTTGTGGAGTTATGGGGATTTGTAGTGTACTTGCCAACAACATTTGTAATTATGAAGATGTCATCATTGAAGAAACTATAATCTATACGTGGAGGTATGGAGTTTGTGTTCAAAAAAGACAAATGTTGGAAGAATCATGAACATCAACCAACTCAACAACATCAAAATGATGAAGAGGTTATCATTAATAGAGACGTTAGCGGATAAGATTATCTCTCTTAATTAAAGTCTTGATTTTGTATTTTGAATATGAAAAATTCTTCGTAGAAAAAACTTTTTTAATTAATTGTGTATAAAAAATATATTTAAATTAATCGAGCTTCGAATATAAAATGCACGAAATAAAATTGATGATGAAGAGGTTTTAACGTGTTCTTCAATACGACAAGTATCACCCTCTTCTCCCGCTATGCCAACATCTGTTTGTTCTCTTACATTCAAATATTTTTTTATTTTATTTTTTATATTTTTTCACTTAATAATCGATATTTGTATTAAAATTTAATTATTTTGAATTAGTACTGTGTAGAGAAGCGCATTCTCAAATAAATAAATTTCATACTCATGACTTAAACTCGAGACCTTTAATTAATACGGAAGCAATCATGTTCACTGTACGTCTGCACCACATTCTTTGATAGTAAATAAGTTTTTATTTAACTATGCTTTTTAAAATCTTTGTTAGTTATAGTTTATGACTTGCACTAAATTTTACATAGATTTCAAATATGAAAAGTTTTATTTTATTTTATTTTTTAATTTTATATTCAAATTTACCATCAAAATTATGTATAGTGTTTAAAAATGAAGAGAGTTCGGAACATATAAAACAAATAAAGATTGCGTTCTATTTTCTTGCTTTTCTCAAGTGTAACTCACTCCAAAATCCAAATGTTAGGCAAATTCACAATCAAAATGTTCACTTGTTGGGTGAAATAACGTTTCGTCCAGTATAAGATTATAACATACGTTCATAAATGCTGAATTCTCACGTACTATATTATTCACGCTTCAAATATTTAACTTTATAAAAATTCATAAAGGCCATGAACAAATTTCATTTAATTTTAATTTTTTTTACAGTTTATTTAGAAAAAAAATATTTTACGAAGAAAAAATTCAGATTTAACTTGAAATTGGATTTTAAATTGAAATTTGAAAAACACTCAAAACTTATTTTCACTTTCACTATATTTTCTTTTTACAAATTTACCCATGATTTTATTTTATTTTAAATAAAAATAACCTCATGTAAATAATATTTTTGTGTTTACATTCAAACAATTAAATATTATTTACAAAAAACTATAATTAATCCTTATCTCCAGCTTTTAAATTTTCAAATAAAGTAAAAAATATTTCTATAGTATGTATTACTCGTACATGGAATCTAATCTAATATCTTTAATTGTATGTTTAAGATAAATTAGTTAAGTCGAGTGATTTTGCTAGTTATTAAGAACATAAAAATACAAATCATATTTTTTTTAAAAGCACATTAAAACTCTAAATATATTTTTTCTAAAAAATATGTTCAAACATAATTTTAACTAAAATGATTATTCTTTTTTTCGTGGTCAAATAACCCCTAACTATAAAATTAAATTCCAACATCCATTTATTCCGCAATTTAGACCAAAACAAATAAAATAGAATTGTGATATTGACATATTGGGGCCGGAAATGTTATGTTGGCCAACGAGGTCCCCATTTTTTTTGTTAATTTTCTGTTTGGTTCATTCTAGATTTAGCTCTCCTTTTCTTTTCTTTTTTTCAAATTAAATTCTTATAATTGATTTTTCATCCGATGTCTGAAGTCAATATTGTAGTTCTGATTAAATTCAGATCACTCATTACATGGCTCATTCGAGAGTGACCCACCCAACATGATTTTATTCATATTCAAAACTCAAATCTGAGATCTCTAATTTAGAATGAAACAGTCTCATTAGTTCCTCATAAAAATTGGTTGTATCTACTTTAGTTCCTCTTTATTAGATTCTTAACGAAGATGACTACAGACACGTTCATGAAAAAGACTAAAAGGGATTGATCATTTTTATAGATATATATATTACTATTATCTATTGAAGTTTATCTACTTTTATTGATCTACTTTTACGGTATCAATTAACGATAATATAATATTGTGCGATGAAAATAATTCTTCCATTTTTAATGAGATCTATTAGGCTTTTAGCAAAAAATGAGAATAAATACGCACTTGGTGTACGTACGTACACCAAGTTTTTGTATTATGACACAAGTACTCAGCCAAAAGTTTTTGATGCATAAATTAACAACATGATTTTCTTAATCAATAATAAATGAGAAGTGATAGAGTTTCAAATATATTTTCATCATGTTCTTTTGACAAATCAAAAGTAATTTTTTATATCAAATGTGTTCATACAAATCAAATCCCAAGAATAATACACCTAGTATTTTTCAAATTAAATGCGAGAAAATGAATTTGTTGATATTTACTATCTTCATGTTGAGAATCGTTTTCATGCTTTATCTAAATAAAGGCTTCTATCCGTATATATAATAAGGGTATTTGTACGTATACAATATCTCTATAGCAGAATACAACGCATTTGGTGGTCCATGTTAGAAATTGTCAACTTGATTACGTTGCATATTATAATTTTTGTTCGTCTCATATCCAGAAGCAACATATATATCATTGAGATAAGATAAGAGTCTTCCTCTTAAAGAGGAAAAAATAAATTAAAGCAATATAACCAATGATGTATAGCATTATTTTTTAATTAATAATTACTTTTATAATTATAATGGATTAGACTATCATTTAATTAGTAGTAGGACCAAATATGATTAGTTGTGTATGACAATGACATAACAACGTTTTAATTTTTATGATTTTAGTGAAACATTCAACTTAATTCAGCATATACGTGGAGTAATGAACAACCCATTTCTTGCACAAATAACCTATTTAATTAAATTAACTTGATGTTTTTTTTTTCTTAAGGAAATAATAAAACAAATTAGCATTTTTCTTTCCTCTTGTTGATATTATTTGATAAAATGAGCCTTTGATTCTTGCTTAAGGTACATAAATCATCTTGTGGGACTCGTAATAGTAGTTTATTTGAACAAAAGATTGAAAAAAAAATACTCTTGCCACTTAAATTAATGATATTTTAATACATTTTTATAATCGAGAAATTCTCGTAGAACCACATCACACGATATTTGATGGATAATGGATTTGTTCATGTACTATTTCAGTATTTAAATAGGGAAAAGGCATAAATTGTCCCCTAAACTTATCCCGAAAAATCAGTTACACGCTTAAACTATTGTGACGATCTATTACACACATTTACTATTTAAAAATGAATTTAATAATATGAAAGGGTCATATATATTCAAAGGATCAACAACCAAAAGCATCTCAATTCTGGCTCATATATAAGCTGCCAAAGTTTTTCTTTCAACATTTCCTAGCTCATAATTAAGTTATATTACCATAATTTATGCACATTATAACCACTTTAAATATAGGAAAAAATTGTAATATGAGAGAAACATCTTACAATATTTCCCAAAATTGCAAAACGTATTAAATAAAATTAATTTCAAAAAGAGAAAGAGGTAGTCAATATGTCCGAGTGGTGAAGGAGCCAGATTCGAAATATGTTGTGCGTTGCCTGCGCAGGTTCGAATCCTGCTATCCAACGGTGAGCATTCAACTCTTCATCAAATCTAACGGTCATTCTGCCCCCTTCCTCTAATCTCTCCTGTCATAAAAAATCTATCCTATCCAACGGTGAACATTAAACTCTTCATCAAATCTTTCTGCCATCAAAAATCTATCCTGTCCAACGGTGAGCATTCTACTCTTCATCAAATCTAACGGTCATTCTGCCCCCTTACTCTAATCTCTTCTGCCATAAAAAATCTATCCTATCCAACGGTAAGCATTTAACTCTTCATCGAATCTAACGGTCATTCTGACCCCTTACTCTAATCTCTAATCTGTTAAGACTAATCGATCAAAAATAATCTGTTTTTCCAATTGATTTGGGCGGGAGAAAAGTTCTTTTGCCCAAATTTTTGAACTCTCTTCTTCCTGTTAAAATCACAAAACTTCTCTTCTTTCCATTGTTTTTTATTCAAATTCTCAGAGAAAATGATCAAAATGGTCCTTCATGTATAGGGGTCAAATTATTTTAGTCCTTTATATGTCACCTTATCCAAATAGTCCTTAATGTATATAAAACTAGTATCATTTTGATCCTTAAACCTAAAAACTAACTAAAAAATAAAAAAAGGTTACCATTTTTTCTCCAATTTCCAATTGATTTATTCTATCTATCTATTACACACCTTTACTATTTAAAAATGAATTTAATAATATGAAAGGGTCATATATATTCAGAGGATCAACAACCAAAAGCATCTCAATTCTGGCTCATATATAAGCTGCCAAAGTTTTTCTTTCAACATTTCCTAGCTCATAATTAAGTTACATCACCATAATTTATGCACATTATAACCACTTTAATATAGGAAAAACTTGTAATATGAGAGAAACATCTTACAATATTTCCCAAAATTGCAAAACGTATTAAATAAAATTAATTTCAAAAAGAGAAAGAGGTAGTCAATATGTCCGAGTGGTGAAGGAGACAGATTCGAAATATGTTGTGCATTGCCTCGAATCCTGCTATCAGCATTCAACTCTTCATCAAATCTAACGGTTATTATGCCCCCTTCCTCTAATCTCTTTTGCCATCAAAAATCTATCCTATCCAACGGTGACCATTCAACTCTTCATCAAATCTAACGGTCATTCTGCCCCCTTCTTCTAATCTCTTCTGCCATCAAAAATCTATCCTATCCAACGGTGAGCATTTAACTCTTCATCGAATCTAACGGTCATTCTGCCCCCTTACTCTAATCTAATCTGTTAAGACTAATCGATAAAAAATAATCTGTTTTTCCAATTGATTTGGGTGGGAGAAAAGTTCTTTTGCCCAAATTTTTGAACTCTCTTCTTCTTGTAAAATTACAATACTTCTCTTCTTTCCATTGTTTTTTATTCAAATTCTCAGAGAAAATGATCAAAATGGTCCTTCATGTATAGGGGTCAAATTATTTTAGTCCTTTATATATGTCACCTTATCCAAATAGTCCTTAATGTATATAAAAAGAGTATCATTTTGGTCTTTAAACCTAAAAACTAACTGAAAAATAAAAAAAGGTTAAACTTAACGGTAGATCCCACCCTTGTTGGACCCTTTCTTCTGCCATTTCTTTTTCTCCATCCTTTTTTCTCCCACCATTTTTTCTCCAATTTCCAATTGATTTATTCTTCTATTCATAGCCAAAATCTTCTCTTAAATACAAAAATTTCTTCAAATTTTTTTTAAAAAAACATTCGTAAATTCAAAACTCATTTCAACAAATCCAATTCGGCAAAACCCCCATATCAAGTGTTTTAAGTAACAGTGTTACTTTCGCCTCTCTAAGTAATTTAAACATTTTTTCCAGTTTCTCCACTTTGCAAATCAAATGCATGATTATATTTTTTTAAATTACTAAAAATAAGAACTGAACTAACAGATATAGAAAATAAAAGTTTATGAACATTTTTTGAAATTTGAAGAAAATTTTGTGTTTAAGAGAGGATTTTGACTGTCAATAGAAAGAATAAATCAATTGAAAATTGGAGAAAAAATGGTGGAAGAAAGAAGATGGAGAAGAAGAAACGGCAGAAGAAAGATGGAGGAAGAAAGGGTCCAAGTGTGGAACCCACAATTAAATTTAACAGTTTTTTTTTATTTTTTAGTTAGTTTTTAGGGCTATGGACCAAAATGATACTTTTTTTATATACATTAAGGACTATTTGGATAAGGCAATATATATAAAGGACCAAAATAATTCAACTCATATACATGAATGGCCATTTTGATCATTTCTCATCTATGGACCTTCTTCTCTCAAAACTTCTCTTCTTCCCATTGTTTTTGTTTCAAATTCTCACCTCTATTCAAACCTCATCTAAGGAAATTCCTCTACTCCTTTTAGTAATTTTCACTGTGTTGATTGGATTTGTACTACTAATCGTAGTACAAATACATGTTGTATTTTTACTGATATTCAATGTATTGATGCTATTGCTCTTTTCCGCTTTATTTTTCATGAAATTGTCTAACAATTTGATTGTTCTCATCCATTGCATGTTTGATATCTTGGTGAATGAAGTTCGCCGGCTATTCAGCTCGGATAAAAATGGTTCAGATGATGATGATGATCCTGAGGATCATCCTGATGATGATGATGCTAGGCCGGAAGGAAAAGACGACGATGAATTTGATGTTGTTTCGCAATGGCGGCTCAAGTTAATTAGTGGCCTAAAGTCAAAAATAAGTTGGAGGCCTAAATTTTAATTATTTTTTTTATATAAGATTCAAGTTATTTCTTTCTTTTTAATAAAAAAAAGTTTTTTTTTTTTTATGATCTTAAACTAAAGATATATATATATATATATATATATCAAAAATATTTTTTAATCTTGTGGTCTTTAAACATATTATGTGGAAGTTAAATTTAAAAATTGATCCATAAAAAAGAAACATTCTTTAATGTTTCGAAACAAATTAAAACATTATTTATGAATTTATTGTTACAAAAAGCTTAAGATAATTTTATTATTACTTAAAAATTAGGCCCTTCGATTTTGGAGGCCTAAGACATATGTCTCATCTTTAAAGGCATTGAGCCACCCTGCTGTTTCGAGCGATGAAGATAATGCATCGTCGGGTGCCAACAAATCACCCTACGTCTCAGTTAATGTCTGTCATGGCGAGAATTCCATCGAGAAAATACTTCGTATACCTGATAAATCAGCGGAAGAGGTAAGCTTTAAAATGTTTAGTAAAATGATGATAGGCAGATTTTGTAAACTGATCGTATGCGTTATAATCTGTTATGTGAAAGTATCGATTGGAAGTTTTGCATTGTTTGTCTGTTTATTTTTTTAACATCGGTTTTCACCTTATGTTCTATTAGAATTCCTTTCTATTTTAATATTTGTTGTGTTAAAGACTTATGCTTTGTTTGGCATGGTGGATATATGGCTAGCAAGTTGAGAATCACTAGTTGATGTCATCATTTTAGAAGTGCATTTATAAAGGGACTATACGACAGAAAAAACAAAAAAAAAAAGTGTTGTCCAAGACTCAAGCAGGATGCAACTTATTTTTGACAGAAAATTATTGCCTAACAGAATTTAATTCTAGTATCTGTGATGTGCAGTTTGTCTTCTAGTAGGTGAAGTGTTTGTTGTGAATATGAGTATGACTTCCATGAGATTCTATGTTAACGGATACAACTGTGTTCGGTAAATCATAAATGAGGTTTTTAGTTGAAAGCTAAAACTGTGTGCTATCTGAATGGAAAAGTTGTTGTGCTCTCATCCAAACAATGCTTATCATAACGTGTGTTGTTACTGATACGTAGTGCATTATAATCCATAACTTCATTGTTGCTGTACAACATCTGTTAATTGTCATATTTAACGAAGTGGAATGTAAAACTCCTCCGACACTTCAAATCTACATTTCATTTGATGATGCCAAAAGTTCTGTTTTATGTTGTGGTATATTGTTCATTTATATGAATCTAATATTTGCTTTTGTTCCTCGACCTATGCTACTCGTTATTCATTTCTGCAGTTTCATGACTTACAATGTATTGCATGCTAATGTTACTTAGTCTTCGCTCTTCAGGATGAAACAGCAGAGGAATTATCAAAAAATGGTGCTGATCTGCTTACTTTATTTCTTAACAAGAAGGACCTTGATAGAACTCTGTTTCTATTAAGATCATACTTAAGAACCCATTTCCCAGAGGTAGCCTTGAATTATAGTATCTTATTAAGTCTTTGATTTAGGTGTATGGAAAGAGCTATAGTTCTTTAAGTTACCAGTAGTGTCTGTAAAGCATATGATCTGTTTGAGTGTCATAAGATTTCATCTCATAGTGTGTCCCAGCAGTTTATCCTATCTTCATTACTGTAGATAAAAAATCGTGCATTTCACATACAAAAGAATATTGACTCATGGGATCTTGTATCAAAACAAAAACAGAAATTTGCCAAAAGGTAAAGCTGTTCCATTGCAAAAAATCGTTCTTGCAGATACTCAGCCTTTTTTGAGTTTCTTCTAATTTAATGTTTCAATTCGCAAGATTATGAATATACTGAACATGTTGTCTTAACTCTCTATGGAGGGGAGGTCATATATACCTTTGCATCAACGCGTTTTGTTCTCTTCTGACGTTGAATTATTTCCACCTTCCTTTTCTTCTTCGCTTACCATCTAACAAATATATATTCATCTTAGGCAACTACATAATTTGTTGAAGGACTCTTATTGGACCTCCCATGGCTCTGAAAAAGCTGTAAGCAGTAAGCACCACTTGTAATCATCTTCTTCACAATTGGTGCCTAACCCTGAAGAAGTTACTGTAGGAAGAAACCAATCAAAATAATTTGAAGGTGTATCAGGGAATGAATATGCATGCATATATCCCTTTTTATCTGAAAAATGAGGAGCTAGTATTCCATAAGGAGAAAAATTGAGTGTGATAAAATGGAGAAAAGGAAAACGAAACAGACAATATGATCACAAGCCACAACTGATTTGAACAGCCTCACCATGTCTGCTCTTTAATTTAATTAGATCACTTACTCATGTACCTATTAGCCCATTAAATTAGAGAAATTCACGAGTAGAGTATTTTATCATTTCCTCCTCAAAACATATTTTAAATGATAGACAAGCAAGTCAGGAATGAAATAAAACAGATATCAAATCAAAAAAATTACTTAAAAGCCAGCACAAAAAGAAACACCTCCTCAAAAGAGCTGAAGTTAGACTTGGATGCAAATTGCAATAGGCTCCATCCGTGCTTTTATTTGCTCACATGCATCCAATACTGCAGCTCCATACATGTCAGAACTTGCAGAAGCATTAGGTACCTAGATTGGCAAGAAAACTAGATGATGCAGGTAATAATATTTTTCATAATCTGCAAACAAAATTGACATGCAACACAAGGAATTTGAATAAAACAATACGATGTGCTAGAAGAAATATCCACACACACACACACCCCAAACCAAGCAAACCACCGCTTGGCTGAGGAAGATCAGTTTCAATTATTTTAGGTAGCAAGTGAAGGCAGTATCTAAGTTCAACATTTACAGACTGAGTAAATTCAAGTTTTAATATTGGTTATTATGGAAGCGGAGCCTTCGCATGAGTGGTAAGGTTATTGCCATGTGACCAGTAGGTCACGGGTTCGAACTGTGGAAACAGCCTCTTGCAGAAATGCAAGTTAAGGCTGTGTACAATAGACCCTTGTGCTCCGGCCCTTCCCGGATGCCCGACAACGGCTGTTATCATGCTCATAGGTACCAAAGAAACAGCTTAAATATATCCAGACACCTGGGCCAGAGTAGAATGAAGGCAATAATTAAACTAATCACTAATCAAAGGAACATGGACCTAACTAGGAACTTTAGGGTGTACAACAAAGACAAGAATGTACCTGGTTCATAGTCTTAAAAGTGAAAGCTATTCCAAATTTGGTTGGCACCATGGCAATACCTCAATCGCTTCTTCCATCGATTATGGCGATTAAAAGTTTCAACTTCATTTTGAGCATTAATGAAGTCACAAGAAGATTTCAATTCATCCCAGAGATGCCCCAACGTACAGTCTTCAACTTCTTGAGCACAGTGCAAGACTGATCCTTCACTGATGAAATTCATTTCCTGGTGGAAAAATGAAAAATGAGAAAACAATCCATATACATCATCATCTACAGTGCTAAAGGAAGTGAAAATGGTGAAGCTGCTGATATGCATCACATATGAAAATAGACTATTCAGACAATCATCAGAAACACCAGGCATACCTTTATTTCTTCTGGGATTTTGTTAACTTCCACCGCAATCCTCTCCATCAGCAATTGGCATACCATGTGGCATTAACAACTTCCGTTAATAAGAAGGGCACTTTTGACTCAATAGTTTGACGGAAAGGGTAGTTTTGAGCTGAAATATAGTTTAAGGGTAAATATGAGCTATTTCGAATAGTTTAAGGGTATTTTTAACCCTTTTCCATTTATATTTTATCCACATTTATCTTTATTTTACCTTATTAATATTTAGGAATCAATTTGTATAGTGTTAGGAGAACCATATCTATAAAAAAAGTGATTTAACTATCATCTTTATTTCCCCAAATTATTTCTTGACTGGGTGTCAACAGTCACATGTCTAATATTGATATTAGTGACTTAGGTTTAATTAATTGAGGGCTATAACAATAATTTATGTAGAGTTACAAAATAGGCAATTAATTGAGGGCTATAACAATAATTATGTAGAGTTGAAAAATAGGCAATTAATTGAGGGCTATAACTATAATCAATGGTGGTTATTTTCCAAGAAGTTGCCTACAATTGCAATTCAAAAATAGGTCCAAAAAAAAAACTAACAATCAAAGTCTCCCAAAATCAGCTAATTCATGCGTGCTATTGAAGCAAGTATATGGTTTGTGTTTCTTCACCTTAAATTTAAGCCATCCAAACTCATCCAATGGCCATAATACAATTAACCTTTTAATCATATATATATATATAGCACTTTTGAGGTCAAATGGGCTTATTTGACGTAATTGAAAATGTGTTAATTTGTTCCGTTGAAATTTGTCATGATCCCTAATTCTCTATTATGCCTTCCTCTCCAGGTGGATGACTTTCTAACAATAACACACAATGCTTATGTCAGGGACTAAGTACAAATGGAGAAAGCAAATTGAAAAAGTTAGAGTGGTATTTAACTATTCCATCAGAGTCACTTTCTTTTTATGGATTTAGAGGAAAACTTTCCTCCTGAATTATATTTTATTTTACTTTTCCTGAAAGGTACAAATGTATCGCTGAAGAAGCACTGTCATTCATGTGAAAAAAAATCTGCTTGAAAAAATGAAAGCTAGATTAATGTCAACAGTTACAAGATCATGAGAAATATTTTAGGATCTATCATTAATATTCTTAGCATTGTTAGTAGTGTAATTCTCAACTAAAAATTGTGTGAAATTACATCATCAGAGATTATTATTTTTTTGGTTAATTCTCAAAATTACAATTGTTGATGATTCTTTCCCGTGATTTTTATGAAATCAATGTGTTATATCAATTGTTGAAACATTTGAGTGTAGTTATTTTGGTTATCAGACGAACCTAACTATGCACCAACTATATCCTTTTTATGGTACTAATGCATTATTAACTTGATGCTGATACAATTTGTAATGACGAAAAATTTAAGGTAAGATATTTTTTTTTGGTCCATTTTTTTTTAATAATAAATGTTGCATATTTGAACACATTACAAATCAAATTGTTGGGATTAGGCTCCGTGCGCACTTTCTAGTATATTTCTACATGTGTGATGTGTTAATATGATATAATTGAGACCTTTTTTAATTGTCGAAATCATAATACTCTATTATACGAATATATATTAATCAAAGTTGAACAAACTATGATTGCCAATTTACCATACCATAGCATATCGAAACCGAACTTCAAAAATACCGAACCATACCAAATTAAATTGATATGATAAATATATAATAATTTAAAAATCAAATACCATTACGATTTCAAAACTTGCAGTACCGTACCATATCATATCATGCTCACACCTAAGAGAGAGCATTAATCAACTAAATTATAAAAAATAAAAAATAAAAAAGTCGTTCACTTAACTTTGATTTGGAGAAGGTAAGAGAAACAGGTGAGGTAATATTTTTAAAAATTAAAAAATAATTGTAATTTTTTAAAGTCACATCATATTACTTAATCCTTTTTATGCCACTCAATTTGTGTGAATATCCTTAATCTCATAAACAATGACAATGAAAGTAACAAGTTTGGTCCTTCAATTATAGCGTTATTTTGGTTTATAAATGATTTTGCAACTAATCTGTTTTTGAATTTTCACTAAGAAAAGCTTGCAGTTTCTTTATAATCAATAATTACGAAATATCTTAAACTTCTATCATTATTTTTTCATGGCGAATATCTTTTTGCAGCCTTCATCACTAATTGAAGCTAAATAACTTAATACTCTAATATCAAGTTTGATATAGGGAAGAGTTTTGGGTTGCATTATATTAATGAAATGAAGAAGTATTTCTTTTCTACTAATTAAATAGAAAAAAAAAAAGAGTACACAAAGATTGGAAAATATAATGTTGTATTTATTTTCAAATTCATTATTGTCTTGGCATGCAATTCCGTTATCGCTAAGGAATTTGCATGATTTATTTTTTTGTTAAGTTTTATGTAATTATCTCTAACATAATTTATAATATTAGTTTTAAATTTTTTGGTAAATATTGACAAAGCACCAAGCGCAACGTGTATGCTTGAGAAACTACTAGTTCATAGATAAAAGCAAATCCGAAGGTGCTTGAAAAACAAGGTGATCATTATTGCTTTCGTTATCAGCTTGATTATCAGTTTATAACTATTAAATTTGATAAAAAAAAGTACTATGTTTTATTTTATGTGAGGTAATTTGACTCGGCACATAGTGTAAGAAAGAAAAGAAGACTTTTAAAACTTGTGGTCTAAAAAGAATTATAGAAATTTCTATAACAAAAAATCCTTTCATTGAAATAAAATGTATTATACTTTTCGGGATTGACTAAAAAGAAAAGTAAGTTAATTTAAAGTGGGACAAAAAAACCTTTAGAAACAAGATGGCAAACCAAATGAAACATAAAATGAGTTGATAGATTGCATCTTGCTCAAAAGCAAACACTTACATATTTTAGAGTAATCGAAAGTCCTAGACAACCACAAATAAAAGTATGAAACTATAAGCCAAAGACATATGTACCAAATGCATAAATATAATTTATTTATTTATTATTGAGCTATCGGTTAACTCATTAAGAAAAAAATCTCGAACCGTTAAAAATTGATAACCCAATAATAAAAGAAAATCAAAATTGTTATCGAAATCACTAAATTAATAATTTATTATCGATAACTCAATAATTTTTTCTTTCAATTTAAATTATTGATTTCGATTCGAGTTTGAACAAAACCCTAATCCTAACCGATACAAAATTTGAAAGTCAAACAAGTGCAATGGAATTATCTGTTTAGTGCTTTAGAACAATAGAAAATAATCACTATCGCTTTCAACCAAGTTGTTGTTGCTGTTGCAAGAAGAAAACCTCGAATTTCTACGCAACGTACGTGTGGCTATTAAAAAAAATAGAAGTATAAGTTTAATATTATGCAAATTCAACAAATTTTCTATCGAACCCATTGCTCGTTACTAGATTCACAATTAATATAATACTATGCAAATTCAATAAATCTCCTAATACAAAACTAGAGCCTCTTATTTGTCCCAACCTATACCTAATAGTGTAGGTTGTAGCCCCGCCCCTACCTTTATGAGCGATTTAAGGGATTAAGGGGTCGTTTGGCAGAGTGTACTTTAAAAAATCATGCATGCCTTGATACATTTTTTCATGCTATGCATTAGTTAGACACTCTACTTTGTATTAAGGGAGTGTATTACAAATTTACATTAATTTAGCGAGTTTAACCTTTAGGTTCTTACCATTAACTCATTACACATTAGAAATTATGGATTCAAGATTAAATTGTTATAGAAATTTAGTGATTTTCACATAAATATCTTACTCCATGTCGAAACCCCAAAATGTTGGGATCAGTTGAGCCAGTTGACTATATGTCATCCGCTAGATATTTGATTTAATTACACAACATTATACTATGTTTGTGGAAAGAAGGTAAAGAAAAAAAAATACTCCCGGGCTCAATGCTTGGAAAAGGACGAAAAAATAACAAGGCATACGTGAAATCTGAACCATCAATTTCACTTATAGAGATGAACGCAATTACAAGACAATCGTGGAATTTAAACCACATAGGACACTTTGAGCTTGGATGCACCCATATACGTAAATTTGTATAAATATACATTTCTATATATGGTTTAGGGAAAGGAGCATGAGTTCACGTTCACATGAACCCATAGCCTCCACCTATATACGCCCTTACCTAAATATAACTATGTGTATTACTATGAATAATGTCTATATCCATTCTGTAACATACTCCGAACTTGTTTCACATAGCATGATGCTAGGAACTCTGTCCACCGTAGCGCCTCTGTCTTTGCTGAAAAGAAGATAAAGCCTCTAAAAATTCAGCTTCACCAAAATCAGGCCATTGTGAATGAGAAAAGAAGAGCTCAGTATAGGCCAACTGCCAGAGTAAGAAATTGCTAAGTCTAAGCTCCCCACTAGTCCTTATAAGTAAATCAGGACTTGGAAATTCAGTACATTTTGTTAGTAATTCCTGTTCTACTAGGAAACTATTAATGTCTTCGGGTTCGATAGTACCATCCTTAACTTTTTGAGCAATGGTTTGACAAGCTTGTACAACATCATACTGTCCACTATAGTTAATTGCAACGAGGATATGAAGTCGCGAGTTTGCTTTAGTAGTCATTACCGCTTTATCTATTAAATCCTGCAATGACTTGGGGAGCTTACTGGAGTCGCCAATTATAGATAATCGAATCCCTGCTCTGTATAAATCCAATGAAGAAGCATATAAAGGAACTCATTAGACTATACAGAGTCGATCATAAATTCATAATACCTCAAAGTTCAAGCTCTAAGAAGGAAAAGAGGAGAGGTTATGCAGATATGTGTATTTTGATTGTTCCACATTCTAGAAAGCATAAAACAAAAACGAAAAATGCTGCATTTGTTGTTAAGTAGTAGAATTTTACACCGGAAGCAAACGTATTACTTATGCAAGATTACACTAGTAATCCAAAGTTTTATACTGCAATTCAAACTTTGTATGAGTTATAATGCAGAAATGTATATTGGGATTAGTTCCCCTTATGCAGCCCCCTAGGGAGATCATTAACTAACACATTGTTAGTAGGTGTTGACAAGAGACGACCACGAAAAGAGGTGGCTTCATGAGGATTTAAAGTTTATGAGTTCTGAAGTCATAACTCTTTTGTTTACTCGGTTCGAGATAGATTATATACAAATAGATTTCTTAACACAAAAAAGATTTGAGTCAACTATTTAGTTCCATCTAACCAGTAAAAAGTTGGGTAAATCCGCCCTGGTTAGAGAAACATAACTCTTGAAAACTTCAGTTTGGTAATTTTAGTTTTCAGTTTTTTCAAAAATATAGTATCGCTACTTTTAAGTTCGATTTCAATATTTTGCGGTAAGATAAATCAATAGATATATAGTTTGTTCGATTGGCTAATGTATTATAATTCGATATCTACGTTACCATTTACCTGGCAAGATTTTCAACTTCATCTTTCAGTACTTTATCGAACAAGCCCATCAAAAGATCAACTTCCGCCTATAACATAAACAACACAAATCAATAACTGAGCCCTTAGAAGAAGAAGAAAAAAAGGGGACGTTATAGACTTTACTTCAGGACGGAACCAATTTTCAGAGGAAAAAGCAAATAGAGTAAGAGCCCTAATTCCCCAATTGTAGCTGAGTTTAACAAAGTTCCTAAGAGCTCGAATACCGGCTGCGTAACCTAACGCAACCGGTAATCCTCTCTTCTTTGCCCACCTTCTATTCCCATCCATTATCACTGCAATATGTTTCGGCATCAGTTCTCTCCTCAATTCTGGAGGCAACGACACTTCTTCTTCATTGATTGAACTCTTGTCCGTGACGATATAATTGTGGTCAATGTTGCTAGTGGCGTTGTTTTGAGCAGAGGCAAGTGGATGAATTGACAGTCTTTTTGTTAAATTGGGGAAAATTTGAGGGTTTGGTGATTTTGGTTGGGAGCAAAATTTAATGGGGGAAGGGAAGATTTGTTGGAGCTGAAGTGAAAACGCCATGTTTATGAAGGCAAAAGGAGCTCTTGCTCGCCAATTTATAGATTTGGAGGGAAACGAACGGCTGTGATGAACTCCTTTTGAATTTTCACTTGAGGAAAGCTTGCAATTTCTTCATAATAAAAAAATACGAAATATCTTAAACTTCTACCATTAATTTTTCATGGCGAATATATTTTGCAGCCTTTATAGTGATTGAACTTAACTAGCTAGAGGTCTCGAGAGTTCAAGTCTCTTTGGGTACGGATTTATTTTTGTTAGGGAGCACTTTATCTTTAACGTGGGATTTTTCGAATTTAAATATGAATATCGGACGTGAAAAAGAAACTCAATATTGTCTTGGCATGCAATTCTGTTATGGCTAAGGAATTTGCATGATTTTATTTTTTTGATTAATTTTTATGTAAATTATCTCTAACATAAAATATATAATTATAGTTTTAAAATTTTGGCAAATATTGACAAAGCACCAAGCGCAACTTGTATGCTTTAGAAACTAGTTGCCTGGATTGGTTTTGACCGATGATTTATGATTTTTGATTTGAAATTATATATTTAAAAGTATTTTCTTTAAAAATTATTTTAACTTTAAAATATTTATATAAGTGAATCCAAACCGACACAAAATTTGAAAATCAAACAAGTGCAATGGAATTATCTGTTTAGTGCTTTCAGAACAATAGAAAATAATCACTATTGCTTTCAACCAATTTGTTGTTGTCGTTGCAACAAGAAAACCTCCAAATTCTACGCAACGTACGTGTGGCTACTAATTAAAACAAAAAAATAATCCAAATTATACAATTTGAATTCGACAAGCAATTTAGGGTGTTCACACATTGAATTTTTAAAAAAAATCTCTATATATGTTCGACTTGATTTGATTTTGACTTTTAATTGATAAAATTTGAGTTTAATTTTATGCGAACAAAAAAAGATTGAATCGAATTAACTATATAAATATCTATTAAAAAATATAATTGCATATGTATGTATATTTTTATATAAAAATTTTAATGATACATATTTATTTTTTACACTCTCGTAGGATTGTTCAAAATCGAATCGAAATAATTAATTAAGCAAAAAAAAAAGTTATTAGTTTATTGGTAATGGGTAGGATTGTTCGAAATCGAATCAAATATTTCAAATTAAAATAGTTATTGGTTTATTGGTAATGGGTAATTTGTTCAGCGATTTTGCTAACAGTCTTGATTTTATCATCATCGGGTTATCGATTCTTAATGATTCAATTTTTTTTCTTAACGTGTTAACCGATAATCCTATTGTAAATCAGTAAATTATATTTATATCATTTTTTGGGTGTTTGGGGTGACTTGTTTTTGGTGACTTTTGACTTATAGGTTACTTTTTTATTATTTTGAAAGTGTTTGGATAACAAAAAACTACTTAAAAGTACTTTTTTAAAGCTGAAAAAATACAAAAAAAAAAAAAAAAAAAAAAGTTTCAACTTATGACTTTTAACTTATAAGTAATTTAAAAGAAGTCAACTCAAACACCCCCTTAGTATATAGAGCCAGTGACTTAGATTTTAGTTTCAAACTTTAAGTTCTAAAACTCTTGGTTATTCTATTAGATATCAGTGTTTACCTTTGAACAAGATGTAATCTGTCAACTCATGTATGTCTTTGATATATTTTTTCATTAGCTAACATTTGATTTTGTGTATTGAAGAATGTATTACAAATTTACATTAATATGATGTGTTTAGTGCTGGCAAAATGAGCTCATATTTTGATAACCCGTCCAATCCACCCATATTTTAATGGGTTGGGTGAGTGATTTTTTATATGGGTAAAATATGGGTTGATACCCATACTCAACCTATAAAAATATGGGTAAAATATGGATTAGCTAAATGGGTTAAGCTTCCAAGTTTTATTCATTTAAAATTCATGATATCACTAAAAATATTATAACTTATCTTCTTTTTTATGTCTTCTATAAAACTAATTATTCTTCTCTATAATTGAAAAGATGAAGTCTTTGGCCCTCCAAAAAAATATATATTTTAAATGTACATTTCTTTTTTAATTATAATTATATTTTTTATTTGTTTAATTTTATATTGGATAACATATAATAGTGTAAAATAAACAGATCATGTATTAGGATTGACATTGTTTAAAGTGCATTAAGCATGTTTTAGTCCTAAAATGCAAATATTCATTTACTTTGAAATTAAAAATATTTTCTCCTTGTTATTACATAAATTTATTTTATATTGAAAAGTTATAGGATTTTCTTTTTGACTTTTATGATATAATATCACTAAATAAAGTATTTTAACATTTTTCGTCTAAAAAAAAGACTACAATATTTTCTCCATCTTGAATTCTTAAGTAGAGTACTATTTTCTCATGAAAATATGGGTAAACTATTATTTTACCAAATCCATTTGTTACCCAATCCATTTTTACCCATATTATATATGGGCGGGTTGAAGTATTACCCATTTTATGTTGACCCGTTTTCAACCCGCCCAAATTTGACCTAACCCGTCCATTTGTCACCACTAGACGTGTTTAACCTTTGGGTTCTTCACATTAACTCATTACACATAAAGTGACCACTGAAGTTGTCCCGGATTTTCAAAAAGACACCTTAACTTTGCAACGTAACCGTCCTATTATCCCACTAAACAATTTTGAACATGTATTATTATATTATTTTTTTGATCAGCCCCAAATTTTAAGAAGCAAGTGTATTCACACACCAATCATTACATGACACGTGTTAATTTAATTTTTTTTTCATTTTAAGTTTTTTCTTTATTCTCTCTCTCTCTCTCTTACCTTTTGACTTATTTTAATTTTGATTTCATTTTAAATTTCACTTCATCTTCCACCTCCCGCTTTCAAGTGATCCATCCCTCCATTTTCTTTCTTTTTATTCACCTCTCACCCTCACCCCACCCCCCACGTCAAGTTGAACCCCACCCCATTTTTATTTTTATTTTTTTCTTCTTCTCCGGTCAAATTCTTTATAGAATTCATACTATTTTTAGACTTTATTGAATTATTGATGACAAAATTAATTATTTTTCTAAGAAAATTTAAATTTTTGAAGGTATCATCAACTACTCATTTTCATATAACTTCAAAATTAGAAATGATAATTTTAAAAGAATCAATGAATCCCGAAAATTGAAAGAACTTAATTGAAATCGGATAGAAAACTATATGATACTTCCTAATCATCTTGAAATCTAATGGGTTTATCAAATTGTTCGAAATGTAAGAAAATATTTGGATAAAGTTTTAAAATTAAAGAGAGTAAAATTAATAGTAGTAAAAAAAGGAATGTGAAAATGTGTAAAAATGGTGACATTGAAAGTGAGAAACTTCAATGGAAATGACAATAAATTTTTGAAAAAGAAAGAGAAAATAAAAAGGAAAAAAAGTTAAAATAATAAGAAAACAAGAAAATATATTTTATAATAAAATACTTATAAAAATAAAATTATATCAGTTACTTTAGGTTGATCACTCTCTTTGAGAGAGTGCACACTACTCCCTATGTTATGTAGACGAAAAATGATATAATAATATATGTTCAAAATTATTTAGTGGGGTAATAAGACGGTTGCAAAGTTAATGAGTCGTTTTGAAAATTCGGGACAACTTCAATAATGATTTTATGTCTTTTCTCCTAAAAATGTTGTAACTTCTCTTCCTTTTTACGTCTTCTATAAAACTAATTATTCTTTTCTATAATTGAAAAGATGAAGTCTTTGGCCCTCCAAAAAATATATATTTTAAATGTACATTTCTTTTCTTAATTATAATTATATTTTTTATTTGTTTAATTTTTATTTGATAAAACATATAATAGTGTAAAATAAACAATCATGTATTAGTATTGACATTGTTTAAAGTGCATTAAGCATGTTTTAGTCCTAAAATGCAAATATTCATTTACTTTGAAATTAAAAATATTTTCCCCTTGTTATTACATAAATTTATTTTATATTGAAAAGTTATAGGATTTTCTTTTTGACGTTTATGATATAATATAACTAAATAAAGTATTTTAACATTTTTCATCTAAAAAAAAAGACTAAAATATTTTCTCCATGTTGAATTTTTAAGTAGAGTATTATTTTCTCATGAAAATATGGGTAAATATGGGTAAACTAGTATTTTACCCAACCCATTTGTTACCCAATCTATTTTTACCCATATCAAATATGGACGGGTTGCAGTATTTCTCATTTTAGGTTAACCCGTTTTCAACCCTCTCAAATTTGACCCAACCCGCCCATTTGCCACCACTAGACGTGTTTAACCTTTGGGTTCTTCACATTAACTCATTACACATTTGAAATTATAAATTCAAGATAAAATTATTTTTACAAATTTTGTGATTTTCACATAAATATCTTACTCCATGTCGGAACCCAAAAATATTAGGATCAGTTGAGTCAGTTGACTACATGTGCACCAGTTTTTAATATAGATATTTGATTTAATTACACAATTTTACTATGCTTGTGGAAAGAAGGAAAAAGAAAAAAAAAAACTTCCGGGCTCAATTCTTGAAAAAGAAAGAAAAATAATAAAACATATTTGAACCGTCAATTTCACTTGTAGAGATGCACCCAATAACAAGACATGCCCGGGAACTTGAACCATATAGGACACTTTGAGCTTGGATGCACCCATATACTAAAGTAAATTTGTATAAATATACATTTCTATATATGGTTTAGGGAAAGGAGCATGAGTTCACGTTCACGTGAACCCATAGCCTCCACCTAAATACGCCCTTACCTAAATATAACTATGTGTATTACTATGAATAATGTCTATATACATTCTGTAACATACTCCGAACTTGTTTCACATAGCATGATGCTAGGAACTCTGTCCACCATAGCGCCTCTGTCTTTGCTGAAAAGAAGATAAAGCCTCTAAAAACTCAGCTTCACCAAAATCAGGCCATTGTGAATGAGAAAAGAAGAGTTCAGTATAGGCCAACTGCCAGAGTAAGAAATTGCTAAGTCTAAACTCCCCACTAGTCCTTATAAGTAAATCAGGACTTGGAAATTCAGTACATTTTGTTTGTAATTCCTGTTCTACTAGGAAACTATTAATGTCTTCGGGTTCGATATTGCCATCCTTAACTTTTTGAGCAATGGTTTGACAAGCTTGTACAACATCATGCTGTCCACTATAGTTTACTGCAACAATGAGGTGAAGTCGGGAGTTTGCTTTAGTAGTCATTACCGCTTTATCTATCAAGTCCTGCAATGACTTGGGGAGCTTACTGGAGTCTCCAATTATAGATATTCGAATCCCTGCTCTGTAGAAATCCAATAAAGCATATAAGGGAACTCCTTAGAGTATACAGAGTCAATCATAATACCTCAAAGTTGAAGCTCTAAGACAGAAAAGAGGAGAGGTTATGCAGAAATGTATATTTTGGCAGTGCACATAAGAATTGGTATTCAATGAAGTCGCAGTTATAAACATAATGAACCTCTTTATACAGAGTTGTCGATCAACCAGTCTTTAACACGTTAAGAATACATCCAGAGAGTAATTTCAGCTAATTAACAATCTTAGTAAATCGATTGCATTCGTTTTGAAATTTCAAGGAAAAACTCTGTAATTAAACATACTTCACTATCATATATACTATTATTACATATACTTTCAAAATATTACGTATTTTACCACTAATGAAGAGTTCCCTACGTATCTTTCATTTAGATATATGTATTTTTGCTACCAAAAACACAAAAATCGGAAGACAGGCGAGCGAGATTCATATGTATCCTAGCTACATGTGAATCACACTAGATACATGTATTTGGAGCGAGATGGGAGAGAGGCGAGGAGGCAAGTGAGATTTGTTATGTATCTCAAATACTTGGATACAATGTATCTGGAACAAATTACACCTAAAATTGACCTCATTGTTTTTGAGATACATGTATCCGAAGGCACTAAAATTTGATAAGATACATAATATTGCAAGCTAGACAACCTTAAACCCGCCCCACCTCACATAGCCTTAATTGCCATCCCTACATACAATAAGAATTACTAAGGGTATAGCTTCTTTATAAACCAAGTTGTGTATTAAGTGGTCATTTGGTTGACAGACTAGTTTATATAAAATTACAATACAATGATATGATGCAGCGAAATAATATGGAAAGTGCTAAATATGTGATCGAACTTTGAGAAAAGGTTCATCTATACCATCAGTTAAAAGTTTGATTTTTCTATATCATTTCCATTTGAGAAAAGACACATCTATACCATTATTTGTTAACGAAAAATAGTTCCGATTTAGCAAAACATTTTTTTACACTAGGTCAATTATAAGGAAAAAAAGCTCAAATATGTAATCGGAACTTTGAGATTTGATATCTACGTCACCATTTACCTGGCAAGATTTTCAAGTTCATCTTTCACTACTTTATCGAACAAGCCCATCAAAAGATCAACTTCCGCCTAGAACATAAACAACACACAAATCAATAACTGAACCCTTAGAAGAAGAAGAAGAAGAAAGGGGAAGTTATAAACTTTACTTCAGGACGGAACCAATTTTCAGAGGAAAAAGCAAATAGAGTAAGAGCCCTAATTCCCCAATTGTAGCTGAGCTTAACAAAGTTCCTAAGAGCTCGAATACCGGCTACGTAACCTAACGCAACCGGTAATCCTCTCTTCTTTGCCCACCTTCTATTCCCATCCAATATCACTGCAATATGTTTCGGCATCAATTCTCTCCTCAATTCTGGAGGCAACGAAACTTCCTCCGCCGAAGAATTAATTGAACTCTTGGCTGCTTCGATGTTGCTAGTGGCGTTGTTTTGAGCATAGGCAAGTGGATGAATTGACGGTTTTCTTGTTAAATTGGGAATAATTTGAGGGTTCGTTGATTTAGATTGGGAGCAAAATCTACTGGGAGAAAGGAACATTTGTTGGAGCTGAAGTGAGAACGCCATGTTTATGAAGGCAAAAATAAAGAACTCTACCTCGCCAATTTATAGATTTGGAGGGAGAATCGTGGTATATATCATACTATATAGAAAATTTTAATATTGTGATTTTAGTGGAAAACTAATTAGGGATAGAGGGAGTAATATTTGGTTGGCATATTATATATGTTTTATTTTATTTTGATATTCGGGGTATGGTATTTGTATTTAAAAAATAACATACTGAATATTATACTGAATTATATAGTTACATATTAGTATAAACTAAATGTTTACAAGCTATAACTTTGATTATTCTATTTTGATTGAAAATGTAATTGATTAACAAAAAGAGTTGTTTGTACTTTATTTTGAATATATATTTCTACATGGATAATGTGTTAGTATGATATAATTGAGAGTTTTTCTAATTGTTGAAGTCATAATACTTTATTATATGAGTATATATTAGTTGAAGTTGAACAAACTATGATTATCGATTGACCATACCATAGCATATTGAAACCAAATTCAAAATACTGAACCATACCAAATTAAATTGGTATGATAACGATATAATGTTTCAAAAACCAAATAGTATTACGGTTGCAAAACTTGCAATACCATTCCACATATCATGTCCACTCCTAAGAGAGAACATTAATCAACTGAATTATTAAAATTTCTTTCGTTTACGTACCTCAGACTTGGAGAAGGTAAGAGAAATAGGTAAGGTAATTTTTTGAAGTCACATAATATTTTTTAAAAATTAAAAAATAATTGTAATTTTTTAAAGTCACCTAATATTACTACTATTTATCCTTTTATGCCACTCAATTTTGGTAAATATTGACAAAGCACCACGCGCAACGTGTATGCTTTAGAAACTAGTTCATAGATAAAAGCAAATCCGAAGGTGCTTGAAAAACTTATCGGTTCGATTATCGATTTAATTATTAATATTTGATCGAAAAAATATTTTTTCTGTTCGACTCGGAGTTGAAGAAAGAAATGAAGACTTTAAAAATTTGTGGTCTAAAAGACATTATAGAAATGTGTGCGGACTATAAACCATTTCATTAGGGATAAAATTTACATATTAAAATTAGATGTTACTTAATATAGAAATTTGTTTTTCTTTTTGCAATTGACTAAAAAGGAAAGTAAGTTAATTTAAATTGGCACAAAGAAACCCTTAGAAACAAGATGACAAACCAAATAAAACATAACATGAGTTGATAGATTGTATCTTGCTCAAAAACAAATACTTACATATTCTAGAATAACCAAAAGTTCCAGACAGCCAGAAATAAAGTATGAAACTATATCCTAAGTCAAAGACTTATGTACCAAATGCATAAATATAATTTATTTATTTATTATATGGCTATCGGTTAACTCATTAAAAAACAATCTCAAAATGCTAAGAATTGATAACTCAAGAATAAAAGAAAATCAAAATTATTATCGAAATCACTAAATCAATAATTTATCGATAAATCAATAACTGTTATTATTAATTTGAATTATTGATTCCGTTTCGAGTTTGAACAACCCTAATCCAAACCGACACAAAATTTGAAAGTCAAACAAGTGCAATGGAATTATATGTTTAGTGCTTTCAGAACAATAGAAAATAATCACTATCGCTTTCAACCAAGTTGTTGTTGCTGTTGCAAGAAGAAAACCTCGAATTTCTACGCAACATACGTGTGGCTATTAAAAAAATAGAAGTATAAAACAAAAATAAATTAATCCAAATTATACAATTTGAATTCTACAAGCAATTTAGGGTGGTCATACATAATCGAAAAATTGAATAAATCGAATAAAAAAATCTTTACTAGTTCGATTTGATTTGATTTTGATTTTTAATTTTAAAATTTGTGTTTAATATTAAGCAAACAAAATGGAACCAAAATAAATATTTCTTGTAGGCCTGTTCAAAATTAAATCGAAATAAAAATTTCAAACAAAAAAATTTATTGGTTTATTGGTAATGGATAATTTGTTTAGCGGTTTGCTAACCGTTTTGATTTTTTTATTATGGAGTTATCGGTTCTTAATGATTTGAGGTTTTTTCTTAACGTGTTAACCGATAACCCGATAGTAAATCAATAAATTATATTTATATCATTTAGTATATAAAAGTCCTTGACCTAGGTTTTAGTTTCAAACTTTCATTTCTAACTGTCTCAACTCTCGATTATTCTACAAGGTGTCAATGTTTGTCGTTGAGGAAGATGTAATCTGTCAACTCATGTATATGATTCATTTGTTTGTCAATTTGTTTCTAAGTGATTTTCAATGATTTTTTTGTGCGTGAAATATTAACAATTAAATTGGTAATTAAATCACTAACGATCAATAACAGATAAATTAATATTTGAATAATTCTATAACAATTTAACTTTCTGTAATTTTGATATCCGATAAGTCGAACAAATAAACCTAAATCAATCAATACATAACCCCACACCCTTGGTTCATAATCTATGGGTATGTCTTTATAGTTTGTTTGCAACAAATTTTAAACATATGGAAAATAAATCAATCATACAAATAAAATTGAAGAAACATATATAGTATTTTATTGATAATAGTGCGGGTACAATTTTGCTCCTCCCTTGATTCTCCTCTCATAAGATTTATCCATGATTCGAGGGCCGTTAGTGGCGTATTTCTCGAACTAAGATGATTTAGATTTGACTTCTATATGAATATTTTATGAATTTGCGGAATATTCAAAATGTTTTTTTCAAAGGAATATAGTACCCTTTTATATAGGCATAAGCTAGGATTTAGGGTTAGAAGATCCTCCAAGAATTCTAACATGAATCAAATATATCCGTAGGATCTCAACTAGAATTGAACACTTCTTTAAGAATCCCACAAATTTTCAATGTCTACAATAGTAATCCAATTATTTATCTTTTTACTTCCTAATTTGATTTGTAGCCTTTAATTGAAAATTCGAAGAAAGATTTCATGTTCAAAATAACTTATTTTTGAAACTTTTAATTATTTAACATTTTTTAATTTAATATCCGCGAAACATCAAGGTAAATCAAGAACACTTAATTTTTTACTAAAAATAGTAATAATTCATTATAAGAAATAGAGTATTATAAATTTTCTTGAAATAGCTAAATTCTTAAAACAATGCTTACAATTTTATCGAATAGGCTACATATATAACTTGATTACATGTATAATTTCTCCTTTGCTTAGTAATTGATTAGGTAATGACGTAATGCTATACTGGAATATGGTCAATTCCAATATGTACTTGAAAGCCTGTCACATACTATTAAAAGAAAAAATAATAAATTCCAATGCATAAAAACTCGATTTAATTGGTTTGGTTTGATTTGATTTCCTTTTTAAGGAAAATTTTTCCAAATCGAACCATCGTTAAAATAGATGCACCATGACATGTATCACTTGCTCAAACTATGACATTAAATGCATCATCTTTCAGCAAGTAGAGGAAATGTAAAAGGAAATAAGACATAAACACACAAAAAAAGAAAAGATATCAACAACGTGAAGACTGCAATCTCGACTTAGAATAATCAAACGGTCATCACGAGTCACTTATCTTCCCTCATTTCTAGTCTATACCAGTTGTTTGTGACCATCGCAGATGCTTCGTGGTCAGGTGTCTGAGATACCGTATTTACCTCCTTAGCAACAAGTCATCGATCTTGCCTCATGTGCTTGTTGGAGACGAGGCAGAGCGAGCTCTAATTGGCTACTATATGATATGTCTCACGGCGGTCCATTTGCAGGATCATGAGACAAGTGTAACCCAAATCCGTGCGCTGCACCTGTGTTGGATCCTCCAAAAAGGATCAGAGCAACATAGCTCAAGTACCTCAAACTTGTTTCTCATAAGAACTGACCTTCAATGATCTCTAAGGTTTTCTCAGCCTCACAATTAATCCAAAAGTTCATGGCATAAAGCTAGGAGCTCTGTCTACCGTAGCGCCTCTGCCTTTGTTGAAATGAAGACAAAGCCTCCATGAATTCCGCTTCTCCAAAATCAGGCCAATGTGAATGTGAAAAGAACAGTTCAGCATAAGCCAACTGCCAGAGTAAGAAATTGCTAAGCCTTAGCTCCCCACTAGTCCTTATAAGCAAATCAGGACAAGGGAAATCGATACAGTTTGTTTGTAATTCCTGCTCTATTAGGAAACTATTAATGTCCTTGGTTTCGATAATGCCATCCTTCACTTTTTGAGCGATGGTTTGACAAGCTTGTACAACATCATGCTGTCCACTATAGTTAACTGCAACAACAAGGTGAAGTCGTGAATTTTGCTTAGTAGTCTTTACAGCTTTATCTATTAAGTCCTGCAATGACTTGGGGAGCTTACTGGAGTCACCAATTATAGATATTTGAATCCCTGCTCTGTAGAAATCCAATAAAGTATATAAGGGAACTCCTTAGACTATACAGAGTCGATCATAATATCTCAAAGTTAAAGCTTTAAGAAGAAAAAGAGGAGAGGTTATGCAAATATGTATATTTTGGCAGTGCAAATCAGAATTGGTACAAATGAACTTGCAGTATAAACATAATGAACCACTAAAGCCATATCCTTATAAACAGCGCTTTCTGTACTAAGTGGTCATTTGGTTGATGAACTAGTTATACAATATTACACAAAACAATGATGCTATGCAATGGAACAATAATACAGAGATTGTTCGGCAGTGAAAAGTAATATGGAGATTATTATATTGGAATTGTCTACCTTAAGAGCATTTTTGTCTTCAGATACAATTTTTCTCGATATTACTATTATATTTCTTCCACGCATAAAACAAAAAACACTACATTCGTTACATAGATATAGAATACCGGAACCAAACATATTAGTTATGCAAGATTACACTAGCAATCAAAACAACCACGAACCGATATAGAACTAACAAACACATTGTTCATGAGTGTTGACAAAAATACAAACATTTAGAGAACAGAGTCTATTCAGAATTTGAAGTTTACGGATTCTAGAGTCATTTACCTGGCAAAATTTTCAAGTTCACCATTCAGTGCTCTTTCGAATAAGCTCATCAAAATATCAACTTCCACCTATAACATACGCAACAAAAAAAAAAGATCAACAACAGCAAACACAAACAAATTACACAACACTTAATAAAAGGGAACTTATAGACTTTACTTTAGGACGTAACCAATTATCAGAGGAAAATGCAAACAAAGTAAGAACCCTAATTCCCCAATTTCCACACAGCTCAATAATATTCCTAACAGCTCGAATACCCGCTTCATAACCTAAGGCAACGGGCAATCCTCTCATTTTAGCCCACCTTCTATTCCCGTCCATTATCACCGCAACATGCTTCGGCATCAGTTCTCGCCTGAGCTGTGGAGGTAGAAGTACTTCCTCAGCTGAACCGTCAATGGCGGCGACACCAGTACTGTCAATGTTGCTAATGGCGGCGTTCTGAGCAACGGCGAGTGGATGAATCGACGGTAATTTGAGTGAGATTAGAGGATTAGTTATTGATTTTGGTTGGGAGCAAAATCTAGTGTGCGAAAGGAAGATTTGATGGAGCTGGAGTGAGAACGCCATTTTTTGTAAAGGGAAAAAGGCTCCTTGTGTCAATTTTTCAGATTTGACTTTGGAGGGAGATGACTTTCAACTTCCAAAAAACTTGTATGGTTGATACTAAACCAACGGCTGTGAGAAAAGGATAACATGACAAAATTGGTGTCATTTATATAGAGGTAGGTCAAAAGTAAAAGTATTACTTGACACGAATTTAGCGTTGTTTATTATAAATTCCTTTTTTTTTATAGTTCCTTTGACGTCTAATAAACAAAATTTGTTTAAAAAACAAAAGCCGAGATACCAAGATAAGTTATCTCAAAATCAGCTGTTGAAGTTTTATTTGTGAAATTTAGAACTTCGTAATAGTTGTTATTCTTCAATTACATGGGAAAAAAATTATTTTGTGTTTTTTGGGGATTTTTATCCTTTCTGTTCAAACGATTCGCAAGGGATAGTCCCTTTTAGTTAATGTGATTTGAGCTGCTTCCAAGTTAAAAACCCTGAGAATATGAGATCTGAAAAGGTCATTTTACTCTATTCAATGAGATAATTTCCATAAAAATAATGCTGCTGAATGAATATGAAAAAATCTGCTTAAAAGATACACTCTAGGATAAACACTACTTCTCAAAACTAATATCCTAAAAATATCGAATGAGACATTACCAGGCTAACTGTTACATTTCATCATGGGACTTTCCTCTACATGTAGGTAGCTTCATGTGTCTCGAAAAGAAAAGAAAAGAAAATAATCATCGTACACCATCCATTCGGGTACTTCGATTAACATTAAGAACTCTTCATACCGGAGGAGCATTAACGAGGAGTATTGCAGAACATGTACGAGCCCCATCTACTGGAAGAATAACACATGAAGATACAGCAAAGGACACTAGACCCTATGCCCTCGCGGTAGAGGTAGCCAGCACAAAGTTAAACCTCAGTTCCATAAGCTCGTAAAGTTCACTCAACGTATTCAATGGCACTGGTTTCTTTGGGTTTAATGCAATACACACGAGATCCCAAATGGTTTACTTCAAGACCAGCCTTTTCACATCCTGTGAAAAAGAGTGATTCGTCTTCTTTCCCTATCCTGCGCCTCCAGCTCATTAAGAAAGCTGGCCGAGGCAAAGGACATGTATCTGAGCCATAAGTTTTGATAGACCGGTTAATTAGTGATGTCTAAGATTAATAGGTAAGCTTTACAAAAAGTATATACTGACCTTTTTCTTCACTAGTTCCAGAACCTGTTTCATTAACTTTTGGCTTGTAGGATTTCAATAGAAAGCATAGCGTCTTTACCAAGTTCTCATATTGTTTCACATCTGCAAGTAGCAAATGAACAAGAAAAAATGAGAATTAAGGGGAAAGTTCGAGGATACGCACAAGAATTACAAGCTGACACATACAAGATAATAGCAAGGGATAGGATCATAGGAAGGATCATAGAGAGCCTGAGGCGAACTACTTACATAGTAAGATATCACTTGCAATGATGAGGTCCCAGTCAGGATCAGCTACTGGAAACACATCTCCCCATGAATCTGAGAGCAATGCCAATTTATTTTCGAAAGTTACGAAAGCATAACTTGTATATCAAAACAGAAGTTAATTGTTCATGGTTTATAGTTTTTTTCCCAGAGAGAATTTGCATCGTGGTGATAAAAGATGTAAAGGAATAAACTTCATGGAGAAAAGAACTAACGCCTTATGTGAGGAAGGGCAGGTGAAACGCCATTCGCCTGGCAATTATGTGCTATGTTCTCTTCAATATCAGGATCATCATAGTCCGACGTTGTAATATCAAGTTGATATGATTTGCTCAAGAAGATAGCCAAAGCTCCAGTTCCACTGTGACAAACTCAAAAGGTAGCACGAGGACCACCATGTTCAAGCCATAAAGGGAAGGAAGCAGAAAGAGGAAGGAAAAGACACCAGTTGATGTTTATAACTTAATGTTATTCTTATCTTCCACTTTCCTCTTTTCACATTAGATACGCATGAGAGCCAAGAGGACAGAAACAAATGCAAATAAAATAGAACTCTTTCAGTCGATAGCATGACAGATACAAATGAGATTGCCAACTGAACAACAAAAGAGAATGAAAAATGATAAAATATTAATGAAGGTCAAACACCTCAGTCCTCACATTGACAAACTTCACAAATCAGAACTATAGATCACCTCTAAAACGTTCTTCGACCAAAGCAGTGACTGCTAAAAAATGTACATTTTATTCAATTCACCAACTGAATTTTTTTCACGCTGGGATCCTGCTTCATCTTCGATTTTGCTATTGAAGATAGAGATACATACATATATATATAGAGAGAGAGATCTCCATGGGAGGGGTACAGTTTAGATATATGCCAGGGTTTCAGACAAAAAGGAAATAAAATTTTGATCTGAATCCCATCCCTCAACCAATTTTTTGGAAATATATATATATATTTTTTAATATATATATATATATATGGCGCTCACTATTCTCTTAGTATCAAGAAGTGTTTTTTTTTTTCTGTAAATCCAACCTCATCAATTTTTACCTGATGAGTTTTTTGGTGTGAATACCGAAAAAAGAAGTGCTTTTATTAATGTTCCCTATTACGTTGCAGAGCTTAGCAGTATAATTGAAAGGGTATTAGTTGGAACAGCATCGTGCAAACATTGGCCTCAGATGAAAATATAGTCACTGAAAATTGCTAATATGGCAGTCATTAACAAGAAACATTATTTGATATTGAAAAGGAGGTTTTTTTTTTTTTTTTTTGATAACCGAGAAATCCATCTGTGACCCTCCCTTTGGACCCCTCCCTTTAGACCAATCACAGCCTTCTAAACTCGGTGGATAATGGGCCCGCCCCTCTACCCTTCTCCACTTAAATACCAAGCTTCACTTTGCATGGTGTGGAGCTTGAAAAGGAAGTTTGTTTCTTACGTTTATAACAAACATTTAAACAGAATAGCAGCAAGGTTCACTTGCACCATGAACTTTGAAGCAAAGTTCTACACAGATTGTGCAATGGGCACATGCTAAGACCATTTAGCAGAGAAAATACTGAAGAAGGTCCAACCTTTTAGGATGAGAGAACAACATATTAAATGCTTTAAGGTATTACCTGCCTAGCTCAATTATGCGACTCCCGCTTAACCAGGATGTATGTTGCGCAATCCATTCCGCAAATGCAAATGTCCCAGGCCAAAGTAAATTAGCATTCATCTGGTGAAAAGAAAATTCTTGGATGAGCAACTCCTGTGGACAAACCAAAGTGTATTAGTTTCCATGCTGAGCAAAGCAATAAACAACATACACAGAACTCACATATCTCTCACACACATTTACTTTGGCAAAAATACAAGGAAGCAGCAGCATTGTGATAAATCCTGAAACATGATTTGATCCCCTATTAACTTCTGACAAGTGAAGATTTGGTCAATAAACTGAATGCTGATATATAACAATCTCAAGCTATTTATTTAGTTGGAAGATGGTATTATTGTGCAGGAAAATAAAATCCAAGCCGATTAAGCCCAAACATCCACCCACAAGATAAGACAACGAGAAAGGAAAATTTTCCAGGTAATCGTCCAAGTGAACTATAGATAATTTGGAAAGATTCATTAGATCATTACATTGCAACTTGCAACCACGATGTTTCTTTTAAACCAACAAGATTTGATAAGCAGCAAGCAACTTAAAATTCTCCAGTAAAAACAAAAAGAGCACATCTCATGTCCTTAAATATAAACATAGTAAAAGATAACAACATGAAATCAGTGAGTGAATGAATGTACAAACATCAATCTTCACCTAAGACCAAGGGGAAAAGCGACCTCACGGTTCAAATCCTATCACAGAGATCTTTCCTTCTCAATTAAAGGAACTGTTTTTCTGATTTATGAAGTTTATCAACTAAGGGGTCGTTTGGTTGGGAACAAGTTATCCTTATTCTGGGGTTAGTTGTCTTGGGATAACTTATCCCACCATGTATATGGGATAATTTATCTCATCACTATGATATAAATGGTGGGATAAGTTATCCCAAACATGGCAACCAAACAACATACAAAAATCTCATCACTATTTATTTTTATCCCTCACACCAAACGACTCCTAAAGGTACTATCTTTCCTTCTCAAAATAGTAACAAGACTCGTGAAATGGGTTGAGCGACCTATCATCTGTTGTTCTAGCCTTGGTGGACAGAAGTACCTAATACTTATTATTGGTGGGAGGTTAATCGAGGTTCACACAAGTTGGCCCGGCCACCACAGTTATCGAAAAAGAAAAAATTATACCAACTGCCATTTACACATATACAAAAGATCTGGCGTCTAAAAATCTTAATACTCATTTACTTTTAGCTCTTGAATTTTAATGGTAATAATCAATAACTACTACAAAATTGCTAGGAACCCAAAATACAGAATCTAATTGAACTCACCATTTCAGGGAACTGGTGCCTCCTCTCCACAAAATTTTGCCGAGCCTCCGTGTTCTCTTCATCTGCAGCCAAAAAAAAAAACTTTAACGAGTGTAACATGAATGCATTACGAAAATCATATATGAATATTGTTAGAATTATTTTATTTTTTAAAAAAGTGTACCGGAGGAGTTGCTATCACTGCCGCCGAACAAGGAAGAAGGAGAAAACAGAGCAGTATCCATTACTGTAATTGGAAAATTTGGGGAAAGAGGAAGACTTGATTTTTAATCAATTTTATTAATATCAAACCTGGCCCTATATGTTATGTAAATTACAATTTACCCCTCATTTCTTTTAGGAAAAATTGTATATAATAGCAAACTATTAATTCAAATTAAATGATATAAATATAGTTTGATTTAATTGTACCTCATAGCAAACTGTTGTTATTTCACCTCTCTCCTGGTGAATCTCGCTCGCCACTCTCCCAGATCTCACTCGCCACTCTCCCAAATCTCGCTCTCTCACTCGCCTCTCTCACTTTATACAAAAAACGCAAATTGTATAAAATGCGTTTGTGTTTGTATAAAGCGAGAAAAAATTGTATATATACATATACTTTCGTTCTCCTCTCTCCCCTCTCCTAGATCTCGCTTGCCACTCTCCCAGATCTCGCTCTCTCACTCGCCTCTCTCACTTTATACAAAAAACGCAAATTGTATAAAATGCGTTTGTGTTTGTATAAAGCGAGAAAAAATTGTATATATACATATACTTTCGTTCTCCTCTCTCCCCTCTCCTAGATCTCGCTTGCCACTCTCCCAGATCTCGCTCTCTCACTCGCCTCTCTCACTTTATACAAAACTCAAATTGTTATAAAATGCGTGAAAATTGTAATATATATATTTTCGTTCCCCTCTCCCAGATCTCGCTCGCCACTCTCCCAGATCTCACTCGCCACTCTCCTAGATCTCACTCGCCACTCTCCCAAATCTCGCTCGCTCACTCGCCTCTCTCACTTTATACAATTGATCTTTTTGTATATGTATACCAAAACAGATTATACAACTGCTTTCTTTTGTATATGTATAGCGAAATATACATATTTATGTTTGCTATGAAGCGCAATTATGCAAACTTTGTTATAGCATACAAATATGA
>NW_006238934.1:896240-915132 GCF_000226075.1 Solanum tuberosum | reverse complement strand
CTCTCCCAGATCTCGCTCGCCACTCTCCCAGATCTCACTCGCCACTCTCCTAGATCTCACTCGCCACTCTCCCAAATCTCGCTCGCTCACTCGCCTCTCTCATTTTATACAATTGATCTTTTTGTATATGTATATCAAAGCAGATTATACAACTGCTTTCTTTTGTCTATGTATAGCGAAATATACATATTTATGTTTGCTATGGAGCGCAATTATGTAAACTTTGTTATAACATACAAATATGAATTTTGTGTTTGCTATATGTGAAAGTTGCTCTTAAGTGAACTATTGAAAAAAAAAATCAAGATAATTGAATTATTCAAAATTTAAGAGAATTGTTAGAATTAATTTGGAAAAATTACCTAATTAGACAAATATTTTAACTATATTTATAAATTCTCTATATTGTTTAAAATAATTACATATTGTCTCACTTATTAACAATTTAAAGTCAGATACACATAGATACACATATTTTGGTCCTCAGATACACTAAAATAGGGAGATAAGCGAGCGACAAAAAGAGAGAGGCGAGTGAGATAAGGCGAGGCGAGTAAGATCCAGATACATGTGAATCATAGGGAGAGAAGCGAGCGACAAAAAGAGAGAGGAGAGCGAGGCGAGTAAGATTCAGATAATGTGAATCATACTAAATATATGTATATAGAATACCAGATATAGGGGGAGGAGAGTGGTGAGTGAAATAGGAGAGAGGTGAGTGAGTGAGTCATATACACGAGACTTCACTTGGATACAGTGTATCTAGAACAAATTACACGTAATTTTGACCTCATGTATCTGAGGATTGAGATTCATGTATCGAGACGTATTTGGACGCGTCAGATACATGTATATGAAGTCCAAAATCTGGTAAAATTCGTAATATTGCAAACTAGCATAAATCTAAGTAATTAACTCCTAAACTAGTGAGATTTTTGTAAGTTACCTAATTATTTTTTTTCATATTTATTCTTTAGTTAATGATGGTTTTTAACTATTTTACATTTTCTAGTAGAATAGTTTGAAATTAATCAAAATCGGAATAGTAAAAAAAATAGTACTCCATTTAATTATGTCCTTAAATATTTTTTTTTTAAATATGTCATATCCCAATAATTTACTTAATATAGAGTAGAGTATACTTCCTCTGTCCATTTTTAATTGTCATGATTTTTTTTAGAGACAAACTATAAGTTTGACTAACATTTTACGGTGTATTTTTTCATCATGTTGATATGTAAAATTACAATTTATAGTCATTTTCATATAGTTTTTGAATATCTAATTTTTTTTATTTAAGATATCAAATTAATGTAATCTAGTTTAACTTTAAAAATTAGTCAAATTGACTTTTAAAAACGCAATATGACAATTAAAAATGGACGAAAAAATTCGAAGGAAAATGATGAAATTGCGTAGTCTTAATGCACATTACTCCTTCGTTGCCTAATCTCCCAGTTATCGGTACTGAGCCATGAGTAGTTATTAATGATTACTTTCTTCGTTTTAAATAAATGGTGTTTTTAATGTCTTTTCTCTTTAAAAAATATTCAATCCTAGAAAATATAGAATGCAATGTGCGGAAGTATCATGAGGTTTAGACGTAACTCGTAAGCCCTATCAACTTAAGCATACATTTATGTTTTTTGCTTTGAGCCACGTAGATTCGAATCTAAAATTTGAACTTTATGAATTTAAATTCATCACTCTACTATATTTATCAGATTATTAAATACAAAATCTATTACCGGTATATGATTTCTTTAACATGTATATATAACTTTAAGCCAAGATATAGGGGATTAGACGAACTCATAGTTAATACATTGGGCATGTCTTTCATCGTATGCTTAGAAAATCTCTTTTAGTTAAATTAAAATTGCTAAATAAGTCCTTAAATTATACTAAAAAATAAAATTCAACTTATTAAATTATAACAGGTTACAAAATTTAAAAAGTAAAAATATTGTTTACTTCCTTTTATTGATCTGTTTTCGTCTTTTACCGAATAAGGAAGATTAATAAACAATGAGCAAAAAAAAAAACTCGCATTATTTTTCATCGCGTACTTTGATGTAATGTTTCATATCCTCTGTTCCTTTTTTGTTTGTTTATTTAAAAAATAAAAGACTCAAATATGTCATTAAATTTTGAGAAAATACTTATTTATGTTATTCGTTAAAAATTGGTTCATTTATATTATTGTTGTTGGTGTTTATGCATTTTAATATAAAAATAAAAATACGGTATTAAATAGTCTAGGGAAGTAATAGGTCCTCATGAAAGTTTAGTATCGCAACAGCAAATCCGACCAAAGTTGGGGTATTTTTCAGACACTTATCCCTTTTATTTTCAACTGTAATATTTTATATTTGTGGTATATTACACCAACAATTGATGTTAAAGAAAATGCTTATTCATGTCATTTTTTTAACTCCAATTATGCAAAATCATTTTTTATACCCGAACAACTTTTGACATTTTTCAATTGGGGTTTTTGGATCAAATGTAGTCTTTTTGCTTCTTCTTCCTTAAGAACACCAAAAACACCTTAAGAACATTAACAAAAACACCTTAAGTCTTTAAACTTTTTTCAATTCTTCACGAAATCACTTCAAATTTCAAGAGTAGTTTCCTTCAAAGCTAGATACCAAACTCAATATTTTTTTAGCTCGAATTCAACCTAACTCAACAAGACCCGCATGACATTTCTTCAAAGTTTCAAAATTTCAACATTTTTTAATGGTAGAATTTTCTCCACAACTTCAAATCATTTGAAATTTAGAACATAGACTCAAAAAATACTAGGGAACAAAGATCTAATGTAAAAAATAACTACAAAAACACAAATCAAACCAAATTATTGAAATTTTAGGAGTGATTTTCATTATTTTTTTTGGAATTTTCTTACTAAAGATGAATTTTTTAAACGCTACAAATAATTTTAGAGTTTTGTTTTTTTTTTTATAAAAAAAGAAATTAATGATATAGTCAAAATCTGAGATGATTTTGTGAATAATTGAAGATTTTGAAAAATTGTGAGTTGTTTCTGTTCTTCATGTATTCTTGAAGAGTATATTTGATCCAAAATTTCAATAAAAAAGTGTAAAAAATTGTTTGGGATGTAAAAAATAGTTTTGCAAAATTGGAGATAAAAAAAAAGCATGAATGAGCCTTTTTTTAAACGATAATGACATAGATGAATCAAACTTTTAACGAATCACATAAATGAGTCTTTTCTAAAAATTCAATTGCATATTAATTTGAACCTTTTTCCTATTTAAAATCAAGTTTTTTTTTTATAAATTTCTAGTCCATGTGTCTAATTCGAAGAATAGGATCTGGAAAGATAACTCTTAATAACATTAGATGCTCGACCAAAACTATTAAATTCTCTTAAGGCCACAAACAACAATTATTTAAGTTTAGTTCTGACTTTTATTACTCCACGTTAAAAAAAAAAACAATAAAAAAATGGTCCTACCTTTAGCCCTTCCACACAATTTTATTAATTGGGTCCATTTTTTCTGTCGAGCTGTAACTAACTAGTACTTTTTTGTTAGTCCTATTCAATTTAGATGCATTTGTCGTGAAGGCGTTTGGGCATAAAGCAAATTAACTTTTTTAATAGTTTGAACTTCGTAAAATATATTTGATCACAAAATTTAAAAATTAGTATCTTCAAAGATTTTAAAAATAAAAAAAAAATATTTTCACTTTAAATTACTCACAAAAAGTAAAAAACAACTCCAATTTATATTAATGAATAATGAACAAACAAAATTTTAATTTTCATCAACAAGGATTGTGATAGAGTGATAATGATTCTTTCGTCTTTAACCAAAAGTCTTGAGTTCGATTGTATCTAGATACGGAATCGAATGTAAACCTTTTTTTTTTTTTGCTTTTTTTCTCCATTCGTTATATATCCAAGCACCACAAGGAGACGGTAAAGGGGAAATTAAAGAGGATTCTTCTTCATCATCTTCCATAGACGAGACCTCCAATAATCTCCATGGCTTTCGGGTTTTTCACTACTTGTATGACTGCAATTTTGCCACTCAAAGCTTCGCTTGAGGTCAATTTCTCAACTATAATCTTACTTTCGTTTATAACAGCTAAATGAAATTTAAATATCAAATGTTAACGATACCTCACTATAGTATCCATATAATTTTCAGACATCATCATAATCATGATCAATTATACTCTGTTTTCAACTTGTCTGTCTAAATTAATATATGAAAAGTTAAAAGATAGGAGTATTTTTTTAATAATTTTGAATTTTGAATTATTATAATTTATAATATTTTATAATTTTTCTATATCTAAACTAAATCCATATTGAATATTAATTAATTTGAGGGATAATAAATTGGGATAATTACGTTAAAAGACCATTTGGTGATCAATTATTCTTCGTCCTTCTTCTTCTGCTGTTGTTATTGTTGGTGTTGGTATTTCTTCGTCTTCTTCTTCTTCTTTAAAATTCGACATAGCATAAACGTGTCGTGAACTTCTTTTCTGGAGAAGAAGTAATGACGATATTAGGGGAATAAGCATTCGGTTAACTCAAATCTTTTCAAGAAAATTATATATCAAAAACACGAAACATTAGTAGGATCTTATATCTAAAATTTGAGACTCTTTAGAGGTCATTTTGAGTTGATAGAGATTGAATAGTCAGAATATACTTCATGTATAGTCTAAGTATACTTCATATATATTCATGTTTTTAAGTGTATCATAATTAGTGTATAACTCATGTATAGATAAGTTATATTATATAGTCAGTGTATACTTTTTATGACTTCTGACAAGTTATATTGTTTGATTGATGTATATTTTCTGTGACTTTTTGTCTAGATTACTATTTGAAAAGTTAAACGGTATTTTTTTTAATAAATTTGAATTATAAATTATTATATGTGTATTTTTAAATATATTTTTAAATATATAAAATTTTCTATATCTGAATTCATATTGAATTTTACTTAGTCTGAGGGATAAATTTTTTGTTGTTTGTAGGAATCCATCATTATAAATAAAGTAAGTATGTGGAACTGTTTAGGACATCAAAAAGGAAAATCTGTTATTAGAAAAGATGGAACAAAAAATATGATAGGACCAAATCGTCCAATTTTCGTGTTATTTGGATCATCAATAGTGCAAATAAGTTACTTACATGGTTGGCGTGCAGGGCCTCACAAACCTTTACTCTCGCAAGGTAATTTCTTGATCAACTTTCGTACAACACATTAGTATATGTGTTAATTACTCGAAATAACGAATGATAATATTGGACGAATATATTTCATATCTTTCTCTCATCCCTTTATTTCTTTGTAAATGTGTTTCTCAATTTCACGTATTTGGTGTATTTGTGCATATCAATTCTATCTCTAGTGTATCAGGTATTAAATATCTAATGTATTCAATATTAGTTTTATGTATCTAGTATAACAAATGCATTGATATATTCAGTGCATCTGTGCATGGTAACAAATTTATTTCAAGAGGACAGTGATGTAGCTAGTGTATCAGAGATGTATTTGTGTATAAATACACTTATCTAGTAATCCCTCCATTCAGAGGCGGAGGCAAAATCACGCTTGAGGATTCTTAATTTTAGGACAGAAGAGAAAAATATTGCAAAACATATTTCCCTTTAATAAAAAAAAAGACAAAGGTTTGAACCCACAACACTTGTATGAAAGACATTTCTATTGTCCTTTCCTTACGACAGAGTTGTCAATCAATTTTGTTGGGATTCACAAGTTAATATATATATATATATATATATTCCTTACGACAGAGTTGTCAATCAATTTTGTTGGGATTCACAAGTTAATATATATATATATATATATATTCCTTACGACAGAGTTGTCAATCAATTTTGTTGGGATTCACAAGTTAATATATATATATATATATATATTCCTTACGACAGAGTTGTCAATCAATTTTGTTGGGATTCACAAGTTAATATATATATATATATATATATTCCTTACGACAGAGTTGTCAATCAATTTTGTTGGGATTCACAAGTTAATATATATATATATATATATATTCCTTACGACAGAGTTGTCAATCAATTTTGTTGGGATTCACAAGTTAATATATATATATATATATATATTCCTTACGACAGAGTTGTCAATCAATTTTGTTGGGATTCACAAGTTAATATATATATATATATATATATTCCTTACGACAGAGTTGTCAATCAATTTTGTTGGGATTCACAAGTTAATATATATATATATATATATATTCCTTACGACAGAGTTGTCAATCAATTTTGTTGGGATTCACAAGTTAATATATATATATATATATATATTCCTTACGACAGAGTTGTCAATCAATTTTGTTGGGATTCACAAGTTAATATATATATATATATATATATTCCTTACGACAGAGTTGTCAATCAATTTTGTTGGGATTCACAAGTTAATATATATATATATATATATATTCCTTACGACAGAGTTGTCAATCAATTTTGTTGGGATTCACAAGTTAATATATATATATATATATATATTCCTTACGACAGAGTTGTCAATCAATTTTGTTGGGATTCACAAGTTAATATATATATATATATATATATTCCTTACGACAGAGTTGTCAATCAATTTTGTTGGGATTCACAAGTTAATATATATATATATATTTATTTTTCTAATACAAATCCAGGGTCTCCGGAAATGCTAGTGGGTTCGTCCGAACCCACTAACCTCCACCTAGCTCTGCCTCGGCCTCCATTTCAAAATAAAAAATAATATTTAATTCAATTATTTTTGAAATGAAGGAAGTATCAAACAATCTCCTTATAATAGAAATGAATTTTGCAATAAACGGTCCGACCTGAATCCAAATTGATATTTGGAAGATAAACATATCCCTCCTCATTCTCATCTCGACTATCCTTTTTCAAATTTTTTTAGTAGTGCAAACCTAAATTTACAATGTGAAATTAGAATTTAGACAATAAATTTATTTTTTATGTTCCTTATCCACATTTTACTTTTAAATTATAGTAATGTGTTTTATGCTCAAATAAATATTATAACATGTTTAAAATGACAGAAGTTAATTTTATCAGGATTTGGCAACAACAATATTTTAGTAAATTAAATGAAAATATTTTTTGTAGTATAAGTTTAGGTGACCTTGTGTGTTATCTGAGAGACCTTCGATAACTAAACAGGCCGATATTTTCTTGCGTGGATATGGTGGTTGGAACTCAAGGATGGCTCTTGATGTTTACAAGAAAATTTTCCCAAAGGTAAAATAATATTGCTTCATGGATATTTTTTTTACAATGATTTAAAAGTTATCTTAGCTCTTGATATTTTTTTTTATTTTTGCTTAATTACTAATCACAAGAAAATAAGTAAGAAGTCAACTTGTTTTTCAAAAAATATTTTTAATGAAAATTATTTTCCTTCGTACCAAACAACACATTTAAAGTGAATATCTGATAAATATTTTTAATATTGGTGAATTTTAAGTGATGTTGAATAAATATTTTTAATTTTTGCTCTAAAATAAATTATACATATTTGTGTGGTAGTAAATCATTTCATTTTTTTCTCGAAAAGGGAGCCCATTTGGACTTCCACAATTGAAGTATTTTTCTTCATTGACCGTCGATTTTTATTACTCAGAGTAGTTACAAAATTTACGCAAATATCAAGAAGACGTAGTTTAAGAGGACGTCCAAATGATATAACTAAAGGATATGAATTTAAAATAAGAAGACGTAGCTTAAGTGGGTCCCATAATTTTTACAAAGGAAACTTTTTTATTCTCCTAAAAATATCCTTGTCGAAACATACAGATCAACGAGATATTATTTGCTTCCGCCTCAACTCTCTTTTATATAATAAGGGAACTTGTTTAATTCACATGTAGGATGCAAAAATTCAGCCTTCTCTTGTCATATTTTATTTTGGTGGAAATGATTCAGCAGATCCTAAATTTCCTTTCGGAAAAAATGTCCCTCTTGACAAATATGTTGAAAATATGAGGAAAATTGCACTCCATATCAAGGTATGTACTAACCCTTGAAGTTTAATCTGACCTGTAAAATATCTTTTTTATCGAATATTTATATCAAATCATTTTATTATTATTAATATAAGTAAGTATTTAAATAAGACAAGTATGCTTACTAATTCACAATGAATTATACTTCAAGGAGAGGTGACTGGTGAGTATGCTTATTTTTTTTTAATGTGAAACTACATATCATGCTTTATTAATTGTTAGTTCAACGAAAAAGTGTTAAAATATCTTTAAATTATGTAAAATTAAATAAAAATGATCTATGTTAATAGTTTGATTCAAAAATGTTTTTATAGTTAATAATTTGGTTAAAAAATACCACTGTTATTACTTAACTAGGTTAAACATGTGCGCGCTTTTCCTAATAAATATAAAAAAAAAAAACTTTTCAAACACATTCTTTTTCCGATAAAATTATTATTTTTAAACAACCTTCTCTTAGTTTCTCTTCTTTTATAAAAAATCTCTTTTAACTAAAGCAAAAAAAAAAGTAGGAATTAATTTTTGCCCCAATTGTCGTACAATTTACTTTGCTTTTTTGTACAACATTTTGATGCATACACTTGCAATGCCTTTCGGAAAAGACTCGTCTAATTATGCTAAGCGCTCCTGCAGTGAACGAGAAACAACTTGTTGAATATTACGGGTAATTAACGGACTTTATAATTAATATTTTTTCTATTTTAATTTTTTTTTTTTACATAATACTTACCCTTAATTGACATCTATGCCTTCTAATTTTAATTGTGTATAAGTAGGCACTTTAACTTTATTAAATTGAACAAATATACATATTCGTCATACATGATGTTCTACATAGCAATTTTGTGTCCTACGTGACGTTTTACGTTTATTATGACACCTAGAATGTGTATATCTACTTGTTCAATTTTGTACAAGTTTGAGTGTTTATTTGTTTACACCCAAAGTTAGCGGACATAAATGTTAGCTGAAGTGAAGTTTTAAAAGAGCATATTTATGTATTATAACTAAGAAGTATTAATAACACCCTTGAACTGAACGCGAATTTCAGTTTCATCCATAAACTATTGACAGCTCAAAAATACCTATTTACTTGACTAACTGAACTTAGATAAGCATTGACCTTGTATCATGAGTGAAATACACCCCTAAATTCTTGGTAAGTTTTAGGGTGTTTTCACCGGAACTTCTCTAGACTTTTTATTAAGAGTCTCATGCTTTTACAAGAATTTAAGACCACTTACTATGTCATGTTGCAGTTTAGTTAGTAGTGTTTTTAAGGCTGTCAATAATTTGGAGACGAAACTAATAATTTGCGTCAAGTTTAGGGGTGTTTTCAATACTTTTCCTTTCTATCTGTTTTAAAAAGATACGTCTTTCTGTTTTTAACAAATCTTTAATTTCAACTTTAAACATGACATATTTTTTTAATACATTCTACGTATGTTTAATATTAGCTATTATTTAAAAGTATTAATCCTTGTTTTGAACAGGGATAATCGAGGAAGAACAAATGAGAGAGGTCAAATATACTCAGAAGCTGGTATTAAATTAGGCCAACAATTAGGCGTGCCGGTTATCGATCTTTGGTCAGCCCTTTATGAACGCCCTAATGTCTTCTGGTAAATCAAATTTAATACTACTTCTACTCTTTCATTTTGGTGTTATTATATATATATATAATTCATGTATAATATCTGTATAATCAATGCATAATTATGTATTTCGATCGAAAAAAACACATTCTAAAAACTTGGTCAAACAGCTGATAACATGTGATGATCGGGCTGAGGGCTACCCCTCGTCCCATCACTCTGTTTTTTTCTAATACGAATCTTGAGTTATCAAAGTCTTTTTAACTTGACCTGATTTGATCGTCCTATAAGATTGGCGCTTCAAAATGCAAAGCTCATGTTATTATTATTAAATTATATGTATTTATTAAGAGAAGTACATGTAATTAATTACCTAATAAGTGACATAATTGTAGGTATAAGTTTTTTTTGTACTACAAAGAATTTGTGAATAAATGGTGGGGGTTTGAATTTTGTTTGTGTAGGGATGGAATGCATTTAACAAAAGAAGGAAGTGAGATTGTGTTCAATAAAATCAAGGATGTAATATCAAAGGCAGAGTGGGAGCCAAGCCTAGATTGGACCAAAATGCCTAATGAGTTTGACAATATATATTGGTGAAGGAGAGGATAAAAAAGGCAGTTCGGTGCACTAAAGCTTCTGTTATATGCAGAGTCCAGAGAAGAGTCCGATCACAAGAACCTATTATATGTAGTCTTACTTTGCATAAATAATAAAAGGGAAACTTATATAAATATGCTATACTAAAAAAATATTTACTATTTATAGCAATAGCATTTTTTTTAATACTTAAGTACTAGTTAATTTCCCATTTATTTCCCATTTTCATATTTAGTGTGCAAAAGATCAATACCATTAAATGTTCCTAGGAAGGTTTTGCCTTATATTGGGAAGGGTTTGCTTTCTTGTACAATGTTTTTGAGTGTGCTATGTAAAGAATATAGTGTATTATGTGAGTTTATAAATATTCAAATGAAATAATGATTGTAATCAAACTTAAAAACAAACAATTATCAAAGTAATATTACGATTAATAGTATTTTGTTTTGATTTTCTTCATTTTAGTAAATTTTTTTATATTGCTTTGAATTATTTTTTTCTTGAGTTGAGGGTGTATCTAAATAACCTCTCTACCTCTGGAGCAGTGCCGCAGTGGTGAGGTCTACATACATTCTACCTTCCTCACACTCCACTTTGTAAAATTACATTAAATATATTGTTATTGTTCGTTGAAAATGGGGTTTAATTCATTTGTGGTTAGGTACATAGTGTTTTGTTTAATGTTAAGTTTTATAAAGAGAAACTATTTTATATATAAGAGATCTGAACATAAATGATCTTTGACTTTTTAAAAGAGAAATAAATACATAAATTCAAACTATAAATGTTTACGTTGAATTTTCTCTCATATGTTAGTTGGAGAAGTGAGACTATCATTATGACTAATTAATTGAAATATATGTCCAGCATAATTTTTATGCGTAGAAAAACTCTTTTCGAAAGATCTTCAATTCAAATAAGCTTGAAATGATTATTCATTTTATATTTTTTCTTATAAAAGATATTAAACTAATTTGTATAAATTTAAAATGACTAAATTTATGGCTAGTTATATTTTACTAATAAAATAAGTGTGACTAGAAAATATTCCCTTCTCAAGTTTAAATGAGATTAGACCCGTCCCTTTCTTATTTTTTCTTTTTCTACCCCAATGTAATTTTTCAAAAAACCTTGAGAAAAATATTGAAATTATAATTTTATGTCACATATTCAAACGGACCATTATATATATTAGAACAAGCTTGAGATATTGATGCAATTATCTGTTCTTAATTCTTATCCATCCATCATATGTAACAATAATTTATCCAGTTCTCATTTTCCATATGTTATAGTTTTTTGGTTTAGAAAACTACAATCTTCTCAAAAAGCACTCCTCCTCATGATGCCATAATATAATAAATGGGCACATGGCAAGGTGTATTAAGTAATGACCAACATATTTAATTTTAAACTTCTAGAGATTGATGTGGAGATTGACTAAAATTTAATCTTTAGTATATAATAATAATAATAATAATAATAATAATAATAATATATAATAAGTTGGTAACCAAATGTGAACTAATACCAAAAACATGACGATGCACAACATATTATTTTATTGGTATGAATATATGGAGGAAGAAATTAATTAATCTCGTCTCTTGTAGGGATGGAGCTAGATGTTTCTGGGATTTTAAATCGCGATTTTCATTTTTTAAAATATAAAATTTGATTATAAGTTTATATCATGTACTCATATTTGGAATGAAGAAATTGTTTGTATTGTATGGATTAATGATTACATTAAAGGATAACTAGCTAGTTATAACTATTGTTGAATAGTGGGTCTTTGTAAAATTATGTTTATTTGAAAGTTTGTACTCGCAAATATTTATTCATACAAGAAATTTGGACATATGAGATTTATCAATTTGGCACCTTATAATTATTCGATATTTTGTTTATGAACTATGATTTGCTCATTTGAATCTTATAATTTTAAATTAAAAATATATAAAATATATCAAAATGTTTTTTAATCTTATAATTTTAAATACTCATGTGGAAAATTAGAATTAAAAATTATTAAAAAAAAACATTTTTTTAAAACATACAAAAAAGAATTACTAATAAGAGTAATATTTTTATTCAAAAGCACTCCTCATGGTGTCATATAATAATCATAAATGGGCACATGGCCAGCTGTTAACACTGACAAAAATTATTAATAAGTAAAAATTAGAATATTTTGAATATAACTAGGGGAAAGATTTCGTGCTATGGGTCTAATATTTATTTGTGAAGTTATCTTTTAAGTCGTGTCTCAATGAAATAAAATTAAATTTATTTAAAATAAGTTACATTAATATTTTTATATGGTAAATCATCTTATTAAGAGTAAAATGAATACTTACAAATAACTATTCTCTATGTTCTAATTTATGTGACACATTCAGTTTTTGAGATTCAAATAAGTCTATCTTTGACCGTTATTTTTCATATATTTTTTAAATATTTTAAATTGTCAATTATTGTGACTTATATACTTTTTATGTAGTTTACAAATATATAAATTTTATTTAAAAAATTGAGAATTTCATGAGCAAATTCTCGGTCAAACATAAACTGTTTGACTCTCGAAAAATGAAATGTGCCACATAAATTGGGACGGAGGGAGTATTAAAATTGTAAATATTTAATGATATTGATTAAAATAATCTAAAATTAATTCAAAAGAAGTTATATATATCTGTGTGATAGTAAATCATTGTTGGTAGTAAATTATTTATCTAAAATAAGTTATATTAATGTATTTGTATGATAGTAAAATCTCATTAAGTGCAAATTGAATACCTACAAATATTAGTAACATTGAAAATTTTAAGTGGTGTTGATTCTTATAAATTATAATAATTTAAGTTATGTATATAGATTTATTTGTATGATAGTAAATTATCTCATTTAGTATAATATAAATATCTCCAAATATTATTACAACAACAATAATGACGAATTCGATAATCCCAGAAGTCTGAAAAGGATATAATATACACACACTTTATCACTATCTCTCTAAGATAACCTACAAATATTATTAACATTGTAAAATTTAAGTAGAGTGTTAACTAAAACAATTTTAAATATTTATTGAGAATAAATTATATATAAATATTTATGTCGTAGTAAATCATTTCCAGCGTGGAGCCAAAAACACTAAGATGCACGATATAATATTTTATTGGTATGCTTTATAAGAAATTAATTGATCTCCTCTTTTGTAGGCATTATCCATTATAAATACAAGTGCTATGCATATTCTTGTAGCATCAAAAAAACAAAAATTGTTACTTATAAGAAAAAAAACACACAAAACAAAATGAATGAGCCAAAGGTAGGACCAAATCGTCCATTGTTCGTTCTATTTGGTTCATCAATTGTGCAGCTAAGTTATCATTTTGATGGCTGGGGTGCTGCCCTCACTGGATTCTATGCTCGTAAGGTATTATTATCGTGTGAAAAATAAATTTTAAATTTAAATTTTATAGATCTTCTTCTTCGATAGTTTACCTTTATTTCAAAGTTGAAATTATTATGAAACTATTACAAGTTGAATACTTACTACAAAGGATGATCATTTGGTAGCCTGTATTAAATAAAATAATGCTTGTACACTTAATATCGATATTACTTATACATCTTATCTAGTACTATTCAAAAATTGACGTCATCCATTCACTTGTAAATGAAACCCTTGTTGAGATGATATTTATGGCTGCTTACAAATTGAATAAAGGAAATTAATTTTTTAGACGTTTATCTTATCTAGTACTATTCAAAAATTGACGTCATCCATTCACTTGTAAACGAAATACTTGTTGAGATGATATTTATGGCTGCTTACAAACGGAATAAAAGAAATTAATTTTTTTAGACGTTTAATGTACATGCAAAATTACAGATGTATTATATAAAAGTGTAAATTTCTCGTAAACTAATAAAGAGTTTTCTATTACTCCTATATGCCATAAGATTGATAAATATATTATATTATAGGCCGATATATTTGTTCGTGGATATGGTGGTTGGACCTCAAGAAATGCTCTTCAAGTTTTGAGCAAAGTCTTTCCACAGGTACTTAACTTAATTTTGGAATATTGCATGTATGTTTCATTGTTTTTCTATTGAAAAATATCTCGTTATTTTCATAGAGTTTTGATTTAATCAGTGAGAAAAGAAGAAATGTTCATTGACTATTTTTAATAATTCAAAGGAAATTTGTTTTTCACCGTAAATTTTTTCAGGGAACCGGTTATTCGATGAAAATGAGATGGAAAAGGTTGTCTTATAATACACATTAATTTCGCATTAATTCGTGGTAAATAAATCTTTATTTATAATCGTTATTTACTATTTAGAACTCAAATGGACATAGTTCCCTAAAAGGGGTTCTCAATTATAAGGATCTAATTTGAGATCTCTGATTCAAATGTGGATTTATAGACGTCATGCATCCCACTACTTCATTAGAACTAAACAAATAGTTTAGACCTTATTTGTTAGTCGATTTATAATTTATTATGATATTTGTTTTTCTTCAACTTTTTTTTTAATTGTGAAACTCTAATTTGATTTATTCACATGCAGAATGATAAAATTCAGCCTTCTCTAGTTATACTTTATTTTGGTGGAAATGATTCAACAGATCCTGATGTTCCTAATAGCCCTAATGTCCCTATTGATGAATATGTTGAAAATATGAGAAAAATTATACTTCATATCAAGGTAATAAAAATACTACATTTTAAGTTTAAATCATTATTTGTAAGCTAATTAATGTGATGTCAACTTGATTTATTTGTTTTTTTCTAACAAAAATTTGCAGGGCCTTTCAAAAAACATACGTGTAATTATGCTAACCGCTCCTGCGGTAAACGAGAAACAAATTATTGAATATTATGGGTAATATTTCTCAGTTCACTTTTATTTGTTTATTATTTCAAAAATAGATTTTTACTTTTACTTGTCACTTTTAACATATCAAGAAAAGACAAATATTTTAAATAGGTCAATAACCTATTTATTTATTTATTAGCTCAATCTATTTTGACTTGCTAAGTTTTAACTCAACCCGCTCATTCGACGCTCGTTGTTTTCAGGAGTAATCTAGGTAGAACAAATGAGAGAGGTCGCATATACTCAGAAGCTGGTATCAAATTGGCCCAAGAATTAGGGTTGAAGTATATTGATTTTTGGTCAGCCCTCCAGGAACCTTCTGATTGGATGGATACAGTCTTCTGGTAATGAAAATTCAGCTATACATAAGTCGCAAAATAAGTGTCACTTTGGTGAAGTTACTGCGAAATTTAAAAGTACATAAGAGAATTAAGGTGTTTTGACCAAACTTTTATGAGAATAGATAAGTGATTTTGAGTAGCAGCAGAAATTGTGTTTTAGAAGTTGGAAATATAGAATACTTTTCGAACCTTGATCAAGCACAAACCAGCAAAAATTTTTCGCGAATTTATTAGTCAAATATAAATTGTGCTAGTCTTTAAAAAAGAATTCAAAAAATACTTTTCAAAATAAATAGATTTTGAAAGCTTGATCAAACTGACTATAACACACTATCACATATGTTTCCTAAAATACTTACTTTTTAACAATCAATTTACAATAATTTTTATGATAAATGGTGGGGTTTTTGATTATTTTTTTTTTTGTGTAGGGATGGATTGCATTTAACAAAAGAAGGAAGTGCTATTGTGTTTCATAAAATCACAAAGGTAATCAAAGAGGCAGAGTGGGAGCCAACCCTAGATTGGGAGAAAATGCCTGATGAGTTTGATGGGAATCAGCCTCACAGTTTGGACCATGAGAAGATGATGGAGGGTATTAATAGAATGATGGGGATTCCTGATTCACGTCAAGTTAAATCAGAGTAGCCTATTTACGTTACATTTTTTTAGGAGTAACTATTTCAAAACTCTGCTAATACAGGATAGTTTATGCACCAAACTATCCAATAAAATAAAAATATGCATGAAGAATTAGAGTAAGTATTAGTCAATTTCCCATTTTAATTTTCTTTTTGATGTGTCCAAATAAACTCTTTTGCAAAAGAGTACCAATAAATGTTCCTAGGAAGGTTTTGCCATTTTCTAGGAATTAGGGTTTAATTTGCTTTGTTGTAGAATGTTTCTATGTGTGCTATATATGTAACAATGTATTATGGAAAGTTAATAATATTTGAATGGAATAGTGACTATGATATTGGTCCATCGTTCATTGAAAATAGTGTTCCAATTCATTTTGTGGTTCATTACATATATTTTTTTTATTTAGTGACAAATTTTTCAAAGATTTTATTTTATTTTATACAAAAGAGAAGATCTATGAGTTTTTTTTTTCTTCAAAAATTCAAATTGTAAATGGTTATGCTGAATCATTTTCTCCGCATGTTAGAAAGAGAAGTGAGACTATCATTGATAAAAATTGACAGTCAAAAACACACCTAAACTATTCTCTCTTTTTTTAGTTTCATATCTAAATTATCACTTATTACTTTGAGAAACACACCTCAGTGGTGTGTGTAATGCACTCTCTTTTATTTGAAAAATACTTGACACATGAAATTTCACATGGATAAAATATTTCATCTTGACAAAAATTAAATAATAAACTTTTAATATTAATTCAAAATTAAAGATTAAAGTATTACTATCCCTAGAAAAGTTAATTTTATGAAAAATAAAATTTTAATTATTTTTCTTACCCCACTCCACCACTCCTCCCCCCCAGGGGCGGACCTATGTTGATCTTAGGGGGTTCACCCGAACCCCTCGTCGAAAAATTACACTGTATATATAAGGAAGACTTCTGATTTTAAGCGTATAGATACTAAAATGAACCCCCTCAACATCCAAAAGAGGAGCATGGCTCACTGGTAAGGGGGTTCATTTCTAAACCGCACGTTCCGAGTTCGATTCTCGGTGAGTGCAACAAGTTTTAACCTTTTTTATTGCTTTGAAAAGACTGATGGGCTCAGTTTTGGGCTTAGAATACCCAATAAAGGCCTCATTATTTTTGAATTCAATCTAAAACTATATTATTATTATTATTATTATTTTTATTAATTTTTCTTTTTATGTTATCTCTTTTTCTCAATTTATCTTTGTTTAAATTTATTAGCCACATTTTTTATATTTTTGTCTTTTATTCTTCTTATTTATATTGCTCATTTTATTTCCACATAACTTTGTACTAACTTAAAGAAACTCTTTGAGAAAATGATGTATTGTTATTAAATTTAAAATTGAATTAGAAAATTATTATATAAAATAAAGTAAATTAAGATTAATCAAATGGAAAACTTTAAAAGTTGTGAATATTCTTTTAATAAAATCTATTTAATTGAATTCTTTCTTAATGTTTTGTATCTCTTTCTTACTATTTTCAAGTCAATTCTAAAGAGATTAAAACTACACTAAACTTATTTGATTGGTTCATAATTTGTTTTTTAAAATAAATGATTAACCTAGTAAATTGAATTAAATGAACTAAAAAAATTGACGATGTCATTTATTTATCTTCTGAATATGCACTATTATTAGTAACTCGATATTTACATCTTTCTAAAGAATCTTGATGGTTTTTAAACTAACATATGATTGAATGTGCACTAATTCAAAATTTAGAAAAAATTCTAAAAAGTAGAATACTGCAAAATAAAAGGAAAGACACTAGAAAATTTAAAAGCTCGATGGACCAGGGTAAAAGTAGGAAGAACCTAAACACAACATGACAATATAAGTTAAATTTAGCGGATTAAAATTAATATTATTTTCAAAAAAATAAAAATTCTACACTACCCTATTTAACTCTCCGCTCCTAATTTATTTATTTTATTTACGTTTTTCTCGTTCATGTGGAGTGTGATTGACATTTTTTTTTAAATAAAAGAAAGAGTGTATTACACACACCATGATGAGAGTGTTATTAAAGAGAGAAGTGTGTTTCTCAAACTAATAAGTGATAATTTAGGTATGAGACTCACACTATCAATAGTTTAGGTATGAAACTAAAAAAAAATAGTTTAAGTGTGTTTTTGATATTTATTTCATAAAAATCAACTACTTTCTTTGATGAAAGTATAATTCAAAAACAAATGACAACTAAATGATATATATGAGCTATTTCTTGAAATGATTATTCAACAACTATATACCTCATATAATTTTTAAAGTGAAATTTGAAAATGGTGGTGTGTCTACAGATCTTATTTAGATTCCTATTTTAGGAAGATAGTACATCCGATTCAAGTAAGCATGAAATAATTGATGAAAAATCCTTTACTACATATTTTGTTCAATAATTTTTTTTCTTCATAATTTAACTTAGATGATCTCAAAGACAATGCAATATCATAAGTGTAAATTTCATATATGACATATATTATAGTACTATTTTCAGGCTATAGCAGTAGATTTAGACTTTCAAGCTATAGCATTAAAAATTTCAGGTTATAACAAATTCACAAATAAAAGAAATGTTTTAATTAATTCGAAAAAAGTTTTAAAAAAAAAACGAAATTATAGATAATAAAGTAAAAAACTGAAAGTGTGGCTTGTAATTTAATTTGAAATTTATTGTAGATAATTAATGATTAGCATGAAATAAAG
>NW_006238934.1:895627-895925 GCF_000226075.1 Solanum tuberosum | reverse complement strand
TCTTCAATTTTGAACAAAAAAAAATTCCACATTCGAGTAATTGAAGTTTTTTTCATCATTGAAAATTCTTGATTTTGTTGTGATGGACAACTACGTATCAGTTTTAATCAAACATGGTGAAAGATGGGATCCTTCGGGTTAGTATTTATTATTGTTTAACGTTTGTTTTAGAATGATAGCGAAATGAAACAAAAATGATCAAACTGTCGATTAATTGAAGGTGGAGTCATATTCTGTTAACTGTTGATATCTTATTATGTTTACTGTTGTGAAATGTAAAAAATTTAGTGTTTTTTTT
>NW_006238934.1:893552-893715 GCF_000226075.1 Solanum tuberosum | reverse complement strand
TTTCAACAATTTTCCCCTTCCTCTTCTTCCCCTTTTGATTTGCAGGGGTGACCTTTTTTTTCCTTCATTTTTTCTCTCTTTGTCGATCCTTCAACTTAGATGAACCATTCGTCGCCGGATTTTGAATATTTGCCGGATTTTCAATAATTTTAAGCGGGGGAAG
>NW_006238934.1:880076-893401 GCF_000226075.1 Solanum tuberosum | reverse complement strand
GTGTATAGTTGGATATGTGTGGGGGAAGGGTGGTGGGATTGACTAATGGGAGGTTATGAGTATAACATTAAATAAGGAAGTGTAATCCATGTAAAATCCCTATAATTGTGTAAGAGATAATTATGGGGTATTCTTTATTTAAATAATTTAATAATAATATAAAATTATAAAAAAATACTTATTTAATAAAGTAAAATTTAATTAATTATAAATAATTAGTGATATGTTATAACCCGTAATTAAACTGTTATAAGCAAGAATTTTTTAAAAGTAGATTTAAAACCTGTAATATTGACTCTTAAATGTGTATATGGGTGATTTTTCCATATCATAATAAAAATGTAACTCCTAAGATATTAATTAGATTAAGATAAATTTTTTTTTGAAGATTAGCTAAATTCGTTTGTCTATATTTCAAGTCTAAGCAAGAAAATAGAATATGTAATTTTGATGGGGGTATAGGGAGCACTATCCCTCCAATGGACCCTATTCATCGCGAATTCGAATAAGTCTAATTTATGAGTGTCAGATAAATGAAAAATAAAAATAAAAAGAATAATAAAGGAGCATATAAGTAATATTGGTGTTTTGCTTTGAATATATGAATAATTGAATATAAATTTCACAAAAGACGTAACAAGAAATGAGAAATTAACATTATAGAATATAAGAAAAAATCTTTAAAGAAAGAAAACATAAACATACACAAAATGGCTTCTACACAAAGTTCATAAATGAGATTTGAAGACTAATACCTTCTTTTATAAAAAAGACTTTAAAATAAAAAAGGAATCGAAAGACTAACAAGGTGTTTGAATTGACTTAAAAGTTGATCAATCTATTTTAAAGTTAATTTTTGACTTCTTGTATTTGATAAAGTTAAAAATAGCTTAAAAATAAGTTTAACGTGACTTTTAAAAAAGTTAAAAATCAAAAGTAGATTAGTTTTTCCTACTTTATATATATATTTTTTTACTTCAAACTTTTTTTAAAAGTCAATCCAAACAGGCTCCTAAAATGAAAAAGAAGGAAAAATATAATTTTTTAATTAATTTTTAACTTTTAAATATTAAAATTAAAATAATAATAATTTTAGAAAAATAATATATATATCAATTTTGTTTTCGGACCAATATAGTCCTTTTCACCACACGCCCTCAATTCAATGTTGTTCTTCTTTTCTAGTTCAATAGGTTTACAAAAATTGAGATCAATTTTCCTCTTTTGTTGTTAGCGATAATTTCAGTTTGATTTTATTTATTTGGAGGAATATGGCTTCAATTTCTTCTAGTCCGAGGACTGTAGAAGAGATCTTCAAAGATTACAGTGCTCGCCGTGCTGGGATACTTCGTGCTTTAACTAATGGTAACTTCTTCATATATATGCATGTTTTTGCCTGTAATTTTTTTGTTTTTTTTAATGGATGTGAAATTGTTTTGTGTTTTTTCAGATGTGGAAGAGTTTTCTAATACGTGTGATCCAGGTAATTTCAATTCTATTGATTTTGTGTTGCTTTATAGATCGAATTTGAATTTGTGGCTTGGGATTGCAGTAAAAAGAACTGATTTGCTAAGTCAATGAGAAAATTAGTTATGTTAGTTTTTACTGCTCAATTTTGCAGTTGGAAATATTTGAGGTTTAGTAGTAATTGAGGTCGAGAATTAGGGCAGAAGTAGGGAGTGACAAATTAGGGCTTGCAAAATATGTACTAATTTTTTTGTTTGATATGGTTTGTATAGCTATAAAAAAGAAGTTTTTTTTAAAAAAAAAATAATCAGTGATGTTTGTTAAATAAACAAAGAAATTAAAGTTTACTAATAGTTAGGTATGTGTGGAAGGTTGGCTATTGTGGGTATAAAGTGAGGTAAAGGTAAACCAAGAAAGTTTTGGTGAGGTGAATAGATAAGACATGATGACATGATCCTAGAGAGGAAGATATGTAAGTCGAGGATTAGTGTTGAAGGTTAGTAGGTAGTCAAGCGTTGTCTAGTTCCCATATCAATATATGTTCTTTCTTTGGTTTAGTTATCATTTTATTTGTTGTTGCTACTTGTTCCCTTCTTAATTGTTTTAAGCATGACTTCTTCGCTATTGTATTTGCTTTACATACTTGATTTTTGATATGCTTACTTTAGTCGAGGGCTTACTGGGAACAACCTCTCTACCTTCACGAGGCTGCGTACACATCACCCTCTCCAGACCTCCACTTGTGGGATTACATTGAGATGTTATTGTTGTTGTACTCACAGTTATGTAGGTAGGGTTATGACTCATTTTGACCCAACCATCTCTACCCAACTTATTCTTGGGCAGGTCGGGTAGTGACCCATTTATTGATTTAGACCTTTTTACCCCAAAGTTCTGCCAAACCACCATTTTCTACCTCTACTGCTGCTCAATGATCTTCAGATTTTCTCAGGAATTGTCTGCATTAATTTACTAGGGATGAAGTAGTGCTTAAAGAACAAATTTCTCTTTGCCATCTTTTTGACAAGTATTTACTAGGGATGAAGTAGTGCTTAAAGAACAAATTTCTCTTAAAAAGATGCCATCTTTTTGACAAGTATTTGTTGCAACTCTTTTTAACAAGAGAAGTTGATCTTTGTGGAGTATCTTTTACTGAACCTGCTGTGACTTCTTCAGTTTTCTCTAAATCTTTTTCCTTTTAAAAGTATGCTGTGGTTCTAAGTTTGTCTCGCGGCAACTTTTCTCTCTGTTTTAAACTCATTGACATCTCTTTTGTAGAAAAGGAAAATTTGTGTCTGTATGGACATCCGAATGAAACATGGGAAGTCAACCTTCCAGCTGACGAAGTTCCACCTGAACTCCCAGAGCCAGCTCTTGGGATAAATTTTGCAAGGGATGGGATGAATCGTATAGATTGGCTTTCATTGGTTGCTGTGCACAGTGATTGTTGGTTGCTTGCTGTGGCCTATTTTTTTGGAGCTCGTCTTAACAGAAATGAAAGGTACTCTTTTATTTTTACAAAATTGGGATAAATTAATATAATCAGATGTGAAAAGAACTCTAAAAATGTAGGTTCTTTTTCCACCATTTTCCAGTGTAGTTGTGCATATACCTCAAATATTCCTACTCTCTGACATATCTTACTGATGGCACATGATATTATTTGTTGGAGCTTTTAAAATAGTTAATATATAATTTATTTATTTTTATGACAAGGGAAACCCGCAGCCGCTACTCTTTGTGTGCGGACAGGGTAAAACCTCCACTCCTATGCAATAGCTCGCAAACCACACAGGAGAGGTAACCCGCACTAGGCAAGCCCGGTGTGACGAGCTCGACCCATAAGGCAAACCCCTTGCTTTTGTTGGCAAGGGATTTCGAACTTGAGACCTCCAACATGCAAGTCCCAAGCCCAAACCACTGGGCCACCCCTTCGGGATAGTTAATTGATAATTATATATTGTTATGGTTATAACTCCCCTTCACATACTATTCTTGCTATTCTTTTGGTGTCTTACATGGAAAGTAGACAATTGTTCGATCTTGATGTTGCTAACGGGATAAAATTGAATATTTTAGTGGTTGAGGAAGGTATTAGCAGGAAAGTGTCACAAGTTGCCATTATAAACATGGATGACAGACTAGCCCAATTTCTTTTGGTTATCTTGTTTCCTATTTTTCTTCTATTATACTATATTTAAAGGGAAATTGGTATTGTAATGTTGATGATTTTCTCTTTTGCTTAGAATTCATAAGAAAGTCTCCTTACATGACATTCTTTCTTTTTGTCCTGCCATTGTTCTAGACTTCATGGGAAATCGTAACTGCAACTTGGTGCAAGGAATCTATAGCATCTTATATAATAGGCATTATGGAAAATGATTGACCTTTATGCTTGTAACTGATGTTCTTAGTACTCCCTCTGTCTCAATTCAAGTGTTACTTTCCTTTTTTGGCCTGTCCAAAAAGTGTGTCTCTTTCTATATTTAGGAAGTTTTTCGATTCCAACATTCAACATAGCAAGTTTATGACCACAAGATTAAAAGGACTAGACACATCTTTAATTTAAGACCACAAGATTCAAAAGTATTCCTTTATTTCTTATATTTCGTGCCCAATCAAACTAAGACACTTAAATTGGGACGGAGAGAGTATGCCTTTGAAACAAGGACTGAGAGTTATGTTTAACATCAACTTCATACATGTAAGAGAACTAATATGACACGGTTTTCATTAATCCGTACTTTCTGGAGCACTGTCTAAATTCTTCCTATGTTATGGGTTCATGTTGCATGGGCGTCATTACATATCTGTTGGCGCATAAACTGGGTTTTCTATGAGTAAACTCTGTTGGAAAAGGAACATCTCCTTTTTTAAGTGTAGATGGAAAGGTTGAAGTGCAAAAATTTGAGAAATCATTAAGTTGCAAGAGTGCTCTGTCAGATGATTGTTCTTTCTAAATGTGTTCGCTTGGAGATATTTCTTATTGGGTGGAATGGATGCTTTCAATTGATCGTGTATATTGTCTTGTTTTCCCAACAGTGGTTCGCAACAGTTTGCTAGAAGATTGTACTTCACTAAGACTACCCCTCAACAATTAGGATTTAGGATTACATGTATCTCATGCTTGTACCGCTTCACTTAGGTTTACTTTTATCTATAACTCTCGTTCTTTTGCATGAACACAAAGTTGGCAAAACATTTTCTTGATCTTTAATGAACATAACATTTTTTGATATCCCTCACACCGTCTATGAAAATAAATCAGATTGTTCATTGATTCTAGTTGTGATTAGAGTTGTTAAAAGTCATTATAACTATCATATATAGGTTTTCATGAATTATCTACCCTCAAGGAGACTAATCCCTGTTATGGAGATGGTGTCTGCTACAACTTCTAATTTTAATTTGCTATGTGTACTCACCAACAACTTGCTCTTTCATTTATGAAACACTGATAGTTGCATCTTGTTACAGAGTGGATGTTGTGGATATCGCGAATTAGAGTAGAAGGTTAGCAGGCGTAGGTTGTTGTCTTGCCTTGCATTTGTTATCTATCGTCATATGTTGTGTATTGTGTTTTGATTATCACACTATTTTGCTGCTGGAATAGTTTCTTTCCTGTAGGTTCTGCACTGCTTTTCGTATTAACTGTTATACTTGCTTTGTTGTTTTCCTCCTCTTTTACTTGGGTTTGGTGCACTTGAGCCGAGGGTCTTTCGGAAACACTCTACCTCCATGAGGTAGTGATAAGGTCTGCGTACACTCTACCCTCCCTAGACCCCACTTAGTGGGATTTCACTAGGTATGTTGTTGTTGTTATGTTTCAATCGAAACATTGTTTACCGTCTTCACGAAGAAAATTTTAAATTGCTCTATCCTTGTTGTGCTTTAGTATTTATCCACCTTTTTTGATGCGGCTTGGCTAGTTTGGCTCTTTATGTATGTGCTAATTAAATATTCCAAATTTTCAATTGGTTGTGGTGGATGTCTGGAGACTTGGGAGTAGGAAAGTGAATCAACATATAGTCTCACTCTGTTGTCCATGTGGATCCATAAACAAGTGATTTGACAGTGTTCATTTCTGCCCCTGGTTAAACTTCATTAGACATGCGTTGATCTCCACTTTATGGTGTAATTTTTCTGCAAAATTTATATATATTCTTACTCCCCCCCCTCCCCTCCCCAGTTTGCACTTGTACAATCTTCCTCAATCGATAGCACAATTTTCTTTGTGAGTGACTACTTTCTTGTCTATCAATTTTTCTTACTTTTTATTTGTATCCAATGAGTCTGTTTAGATTAAATTTAGTACTATCTTTCATTTTATGTGAATTCTTTCCAAAAAGAATGACACTTTTCTTTACTTGCAAGCAATTTAACTTTAAACTAATTATTACTCTTGATGGCATGCTTTTATAGCCGCAGAAATGTTGTGGTATGTTTAAAACCACATGTTCTAAAAATCTTTGTTCTTTTCTAAAGTTCCATGTCCTGTCGAACAATGTCAAATAAAATGAAGCGGATGTAGTAGTAATCAAGTGAATTTCTACTAGCTAGACAAAAAGGAAAGGGGGTGCATTTGATTGGTCTGCATACAGTCTACCCTCCTCAGGCCCCACTTTGGGATTTCAGTGGGTTTGTTTGTTTGTTGTTGTTGTATAAAGAAAAAATACAGAAGAGATTATCCTAACTTTCCTCTGTTGGTTCCTGCTCAGGAAGCGTCTGCACAGCTTGATCAACGATTTGCCCACTGTTTTTGAAGTCATAGCAGAAAGAAAGCCCATACAAGACAAGCCTAGTGCAGATAATGGGAGCAAATCCCGTGGTAGTATACAGGTATGAAAAAACATCCTTCAACAATATCTTCTCGTTGTTGTTCCTGAGTTGGTAGGTTCCATTTGGTATCATCAGGTTGTTGATGCTTGGTAATTAAGTCCATTGTGCTTCGATCTAATGGATCTAGATTTTCTGTGTGTCCTGATCTAGTATTATCTTTTTTCTTCGGCTACGAAGTAACTGCTCTCACATTTCTGCAGAGGACAAGTGACGTTCAGGCAAAAAACACTGCAAAGCTGGCAGATGAAAGTTGCGACGAGGATGAAGAAGAACATGGTGAAACACTATGCGGATGTTGTGATGGGAATTACAATGCTGATGAATTTTGGATTGGTTGTGATATCTGCGAGAGATGGTTCCATGGTAAGTGCGTGAAGATAACACCTGCTAGAGCTGAGGGTATAAAGCAGTATAAATGCCCTGCATGTAACTTGAAGCGGCACAGACCATAGTTGTCTCATGAATTAGAGAGAGGGGTCATATGCTTTGGCAACTAACAAAATAGATAGTACAGCATTATGTAATGGGAATCCTAATGGTAACGACTTCGCCATGACCCTTGGGAAAGAACGAAATTTGGCTTCTTCCCTTAATCCATTTTCGGATATATATAGGAAGTTTGTTAAATTTTTCGTGATCTATTTTTATGGTTTGAGTTGGTTAATAGACGGTTATACTATAGCCTTGTTAGCTTGTTGATTGCCATTGATTTTAGATTTCTTCACCGAAATGGTGTAAACTGTAAAGTAGAAAGCAAAACATCAAGTTCAGGAAGTTTGACAACCCTTTTAGCTTGGCTTAGTTTGTTTCTAAAATTGCCTATTATTTTCACAAAGAGCTTCTCATATATTCACTTTATAAGTTAACAGGTTTTGTTTTAGGATGATTTGTCAGGTGTTCGTAGTATTTTGCCATGACCGTCTTCTTCTACGTTGTTTCTCTCTATTTTACTTTGGACTTTTTTTGCCTCATGAGCTGAGAGTAATGAAAACAACCTCTCTACTTCTAAGGCAGTAGTAAGGTCTATGTACATTCACATTCTACCCTCCCATGATCCTATTTTGAGGGATTACATACATTCAGATGTGTTGTATCTTTTTGTGTATAAAGTTCGCGTAGACAAGATAGTAATGCCAAGTTAATGCTTGGCTATGCCAACTTCAGACATACGAGTTTGAAGTTAGGGAGGCCAACTTCAAACATTAACCCGCAAATTTCAACTTTAGTCTCATAGATCTGAATTTGATTCGAAAATATATTTAATGTATGAATTTGATTCGAAAATGTCTCTAACATTAAATGCTTTGTAATTTTAGGTCATTCTTTAAATAAATCCGGCAAATGTACCATCCTTTATTTAATACATCAATTAAGAGATGTAGGCCATAAAAAGTTCAATTAAATGCAACAATTTAACATATAGCCAACCACATGGGGAAATAATTGGTCTACTGGATTAATATTATTTGCCAACTGCCACTCTGTTTGCCATTTGCTAAGGCTAAATTTTAGTTAGGCAAATGGAAGAGGCTATTTGGGAGGCCGAGCATGATATGCGGATCAGATATCTTTACTTTTCGATTGTTTGAATACTTTTTTTTATTTAACATTCGAGGACAAAAGTTTTTTTAGTGTGACATTACTCTCTTCGTTTCACATTAGTTGTCGGTTGATCATTTTTCTTTTTCATACTCTTTTTCTTGATTTAGTAAGGTGAACAATTAATATGAGTCATGAGACAACTATTTTTAGTAAGATAATTAACTAATATAAGACGAAGGAAATAGTAATTACTATGACGTGTATTTTTTATAAATAAGGACGGGAAAAATAATCAATTTATTTTTCCAAAACTCTTTTATGAAAATGTAGTTAGAGGATTCAATCATGTTTTTTTTTTCAAAGAAGTATTTAATTAATCATTTACTCTGACCCCATTAAAATTAAAAGCGTATCCTGTAGGTACAAATGAGGAAATAAAATCTTTTAAAGTGTACCAACCAAGACTTTTGACTGTATTGAATGTGAAATTACTCATCTTATCTGACTATTTGTATTGAATGCTCAGTTACGTAAATATTTCGTCCCTAATTACTTGTCCACTTTTGATTTAACACACATACTAAGAAAAATAATTGATATAGTAAATTTGTTATTTTATCTCTATTAATTATTAAGTGGATGAATTGAAAATTAAAATTTTCAAGAAGTTCTATCTTTTTCAAAATTAATTAATTGAGGTATAATAGATAAAAAAATTTTGTCATTTCTTGATTTGTCAAAATGGACAATTAAAAAAATAAATTGATCATGTAATTAAGGGTAGGGGGAATAATAAGCACACAAATAGGCACTACATAATTGTTTTTTTTTCTTTCAAAAGTATGAACACATATATGAATTCAGTAACTAAAATACGTTGAGTTCAATGGCAAATTCAGAATCCATTAATTTCAAACTCTGAATCTATTTATAATAGCAACACATTTTAACAAAAGAAGCTTCTTTAAAAAAAAAAAAAACTTCTACTACTCAATAAAAAAGATTTTGGGCATTATTTGTTTTTTTTTAAAAAGTAGAGTGTAGTCTCAATTTAGCATGTAAGAATTATGGGTCAATCTCGTCAATACTAATTCTCTTAATTGTTTTATGAAAACTTAATCTAAATAACACCCCATCTAATTGCTTAAATTAAATATAACCTATTATTCATATAATCAATGTATAATGGCAAGAAAGAAAAAAAAGGAATCGCGTATTTTTTATTTTTTTTCTCATTTAAGAAAGTGAAAGCATGCTAGACACGAGCTTACTTTGTGTTGGGTATTATTTGCCCTGAGTTTCTTAACATAAATAGGTTTTCCTTTTAGGAAAAGGTTTTAGATTGACTAGTCCTTTTCTGGTAGGAAAAGGTTTAGGACTCTATAAATAGAGGCTTGTTCCTTCTAACTTAAATCAGCATTCACAATGTAGTCTTAAGGGCTTTGAGAGTTTTGGTTAGGGGGAGAATTTGTAGGTCACAAGCTTGATACGTTATCACTTGTGTGAACCTCCCATGTATTTCGAGTGAATTGGTTTGCTTTGCTAGCTTCCGCATTACACCTGCTTATTTTCGGTCCTAACAAGTGGTATCAGAACCATGGTTCAATGATGGAGCCATGTTAGAGATGGGTGTTCATCTTGGCGGGTGTAGTTCTAGCCGCAATATTTTTGATAGTAATGAAGATCTTTGTTGGAGAAATTGTTTCAGGTTTCAGAGAGGTTCTCTGTGTCGAGACGTAGATTTGATGGAGGAGATTATGTGAAGAAGGTGGACAAATTTATTTTGTCGGAAATTCAGGCCAAATGGGAGATTTGTTGGCATTTATTTTTCCTGATTTCTTACCAAAAATAAGTTTTCCTTTTAGAAAATGTTTTAATATTTTAACTAGTCCTTTTCTTGTAGTAAAGGTTTAGGACTCTATAAATATATGTTTGTTCCTTCTAACTTAATTGCCATTCACAATGTAGTCCTAGGGTTTTGACTTTTGAGAGTTGCGATTATGGAGGAGAATTTTGTGTACCTCCTTGTATTCCGAGTGAATTGGTTGAGGTTATTTCTCTCTGTATTTTGTACTCTCATGTTTATATAGTGGATTGCTCATCTCCTTTGTGGATGTAGGTCGATTGACCGAACCACGTTAAATCTTTGTGTCTTTGTATATTTCTCGTTTGTCTTCTTACTCGTGGTCTTTCGAGGTTTGCTTTGCTAGCTTCCGCATTACACCTAATTATTTCGATCATAACACTTTGTACATTAATTAAGCAATGGACATATAAATAGAAATAATATATAGAAGTTAGAACATTACATAATTATAAGAACTTTCCAATTAAATAACAAATTATCTAGGGGACTTAAGTGATTCAATTTGACATTTTCCAGTAAGACCTTTTGTTCTGATGAATGATCTATACTCATTAAATGTCATTGGAGAATATAAAGCAGGACAATCTTTTGTAACAAGTTGATGTGCAGGCTTGATGAGTTTGTCACCTCCAGGATTATAGAAGAATGCTAAGGACAATCTCTCTTTCTTTGAATTAACGATCACTCTGTGCTCCACACTCTTGTATATTGCATTGCTCAACACCTGATGTAACATGATTCAATTTATGTGACATAGTTTGAATTAATAATACAAGTTTTTGAAACATGATCAAATCAAAACATATTGTTATAGTATTGTGTGGATGTGAGACTTTTGAAATTACTGTGGTCTTAAATATTACTCAGGTTATAAAAGTGTAAAGTTAAATTATTTCTCTAAATATAAAAATATTTTTTTTTGAAATAGATTAAAAAATATATATATGTAACATAAAGTTTGAATGGAGAAAGTATATTACACCATTTGAATAGTTGACATGTATTTTCATTGGACTTTACACATTATAATAGAAATTATTTTTTGTCACATTAAAGTAAAATAAACATATTTATTTCCATGACAATAAAAAGACAAAATTTACACTTGTCGCTATAGTGAGTAATTAAGTCCAGTTACATTAACATGACCAAAAATTGTCTTGATCGTTTTGTTTACTTTACTATTAGAGTGAGTAAATTTGAATAACTTTACTGTTATAGTTGATAAAATTCAATTACATATTCCATTTGAGATTTAAAAGAGCTAATAAAAGTTGAAGAGTTAATTACCTGAACTTGTTATAATTGATAAAATTCAATTACATATTCTATTTTAGCTTTAAAAGAGCTAATAAAAGTTAGAGAGTTAATTACCTGAACTTGATCTCCGATATTGACAATAAATGCATTGGGAATCGGATTAACAGTTAACCAGTTATTGCCACGACGGATTTGGAGGCCGGGGATATCAGTGTCAGGGAGGAGAAGGGTGATTCCGCCAGGGTCCGAGTGAGGAGAGAGGCCGTGTGTAAGGTCCGGCTGAGGACATTTTGGGTAAAAATTTGCCCTTAAGCATGCACTAGTTTCATTATTTCCTCCAAAACTTTGGTGTATATAATCCTCATTTAATCCAAGGCCTATCGATAAAATCGTAGTTAACCTTTTGCTTAATTTCACTAATTCTTGACCATATTCCGAGACCAATTTCCTGATAAATCATAAGAAATACTAGTAATTATATATTTAAAAAATTAAAAAGAAGAAAATTTTGCATACTCAAAATGTATAATGCTAACGTTACTAGAAATAAAGTTTTTTCTCGTCACAAATTAATGTGAAATTTATGCAATAAAACACGATTTTTTTCCTACTTATTTTCTATCGAACCAACTCACTAAAAATACGATGAAAAACAGATTTTCACTGAAATAATGAAAAACTTCTTTATTTTTTAGTATGAAAAAACATTACTATGTTTTTCTTTAATTTTCTCATTGAATTAATCAAAATATCCCTATAAAAATAGTCACGGAACATTTTTTAGTGTAATAATAGTAATTTTTAAGTAGTGTAATGATACTAGAAACTTTTTGTGGTTGATTAACGAAAAAAATAGATGAGAATGTATAACAATTAAACATGATCAAGTGACAAAGTAAATTTTACATGCAAAAATATGCTATGCTTATAATGATTAGTTTGATGTATTATTAAATCATGAGTTTATCTTTTACTAGTTGCTAAGAAACAAAAAACATTGTACCGATCTCTTTGTTTTAATTTATATGATATTGTTTGACTTGACATAAAGTAATAAATACCTGCATGAAACCGGAAGACGGGGCCATTTGTTCTCATCCCTTAACGCTTCGGGAAGATAATGAAGAAAGAAATAATCACACCAATCCAATTTAGCACCAACCTCCGTACCAATACGGCTCCCGTATCCTTCATAAGTCACGGGCGAATTTGCAAACTTTTGCTTCTCCTCAAGTGAAAGCTGAAAAAACTCGTGCCAAATAGTACGAGTTTTTTCCATCAGCTCGTGGCTAACCCCATGGTTAGCCACTTGAAAGAAACCCCACTCCCTACACGTATTGGAAATGCCGTCAATTGTTTCCTTGCGAACAAACTCGTTCGGGGAATTAAGGTTTTCTAGGTCAATTAACGGTACGTTAATTGACGTTGTTTTTGTGTCCGTGATGTTAAATGATCTGTCCGAAGGCAGCTTTACGAAACGATCGGGAATTTTTCGAATGCCACTTTCGGACAGAGATTGAACACGGACAATTGGCTCAGGCCAACTTTGTAAAAAACTCATAATTAAATTTTTTTAGTATTGAACAAGAACCAATATAAAGGAAAAAAATAAAGAGTTCTTTTTTTGTGTGTGTGTTTTATTGAAGGATGAGGATAATGTTGTGATAACTTTGAGACATATTTATATACAAAAATTTAAGAGTATAGTCCAATTCCGGCGCCGTGATGAACTTGCTAGCTTTTATCACTAGGTCCCTCGCTAGCTTGATTTTTTTTATGATCGTATTGTTTGGGTTAATTTTTGTGCACCTCAATTAATTTTATGGAATAATAATGAAATAAGAGATGTTATTAAGGGTGTCTAATATATATATATATGAAAAATAAATTTTTTATTTATATATTTTGTACAGCTTTTTATATATATAGTATAATTTTTCAACGAAGAGTGTCCGATTGACCATCCTAACCTATATGTGGTCACGGTACTACTACAAAATACCTACCACCTCCCATCAGCAACAAGTATCATGTAACTCTGTCCATGAAAACTAGGACAGATGGAAAGAATCACCTAGGTGGATTATTGGCAAGTACTTTTTCATTATGTCTCAATTTATGTGGTTACAATTTAAATTTTGAAAGTCAAATAATTTAAGTTTGATCGTAATTTGGCATGAAAACTTAAAAAATATATAAATAAAATTTATATTTGAAAACTATGTATAAATATATAAATCATACTATTTAACAATTTAAAATATTTAAAAAAATAAATTTATTTAGATATCTTCAAATTCAAAAGATGTCACAGAGGTATTAAAATGTCTTGCAGAATAGACCCCCCACC
>NW_006238934.1:873108-879744 GCF_000226075.1 Solanum tuberosum | reverse complement strand
CCCCATATTATAATAAAAATAGAAACTTATGCTTTGAATCAACGATATTATGGAGAGATACGAAAGAGATTTTGGCATTGTCAAAATGGTGGCACGTAGATACAAGAAAATAACTTAAAATAATCAACAAAACTCAATAATCTTACCTCAAATTACTTTGTACATATGTTAAAAGACTTCAGTAATCTATCCAAGCGTCAATAAGCAAAAAATGATAATTGATTTAAAATTATAATCTAAAAATTCTGACTTCATTGCTATTATATACATCTCGATCATTTAAAAACATATATATTAATCTATACATTTAAAAAGCATGTGCGAAGAAGTGTCCGTGCCAATGGATGTCAATGATAAAACCACTCTCTTAATTTGGTCGACATATAAATTCATTTTAATTTATCCTATTTTTACTTGGTATGAAATTTAATAAAGTAATTTTTTTTATGAATATACGAAAATATTTTTTAATATTATAATTTTAAATATTCTATTTCAAAGTTAAAATTAAATAAATTGTTAAAATATTATTTTTAAAATAGGAAAAAAAAATTAAAAAAATAAATTGAAACAAATAAAATAGCTTCTTCGATAGTAATAGTAGATATACAAAAAAAAAAATTGTACGTCAAATCGTGGTATAGTTAAAAACACGTGAAATAGTAACACCCATACACTAGTTTAAGTCTTATGGGGTCACATTAAATACTTGTCATGTCATTTTATAACAAGATATTTGAACAGATACAAAATTTCAAGTAATTTCTTCTTTTTTTTCTGTACAAAATTTCAAATAATTTCTTCTTTTTTTTTAAAAAAAAAAAAGGAAGCAGAAGTATTGGTCTTCATTACTTGTACGTTTCTTTATTCAATAAAATTAAAATCACCATGCTAATATATGATGCGTAATTATCAAACTTAGAGTCTAGTAATACCATTTAACCAAAAAAATAAATATAATTATACTTATCAAATTAAATTGTTTTCACAATATTATAAATACCAATGATAAAAAAAAAAATTTAGTTAAGTCAAGCACACTATAACGTTTTAAATATATTAAATGTTTTCTATTAGTTTTTAATCTATATTATTGTCTTCTCCTAATTAATAAGACATCAAATGTGGAGAATTTAACTATAAAGGTTCAAACAAAAAAAAATCTACATTGTTTGATATTGATCGATAAAATACACATAGACAAAGTGAATTAAAAAGAGCTAAAAAGTAAATTAGTAAAATACTTTTTTTATTTATATTTTCTTAGAAAACGTATAAAAAAGTGAATAAATTATATGGGATGGAAGGATATGTTGATACTACTCTTCTCAATTTATAAAAACAGTGAACTAAAATATGTTCCTCTCGAAAAGAGTCTAGCTATAAATAAATATATTATTTTAAAAAAATATGTAATATTTATTTCTTTCTAATACAACGATTCGAACACTCAATAAGCTAACTCATCTATTATAATCTCTACTTGATTAATTTTTTTCATAATTAATTTTTGTATTAATATATGTACAACTCTAATTTACAATCACACTATATTTTTCTTTATTCTTTTTATAAAAATAAATAAATTTTTAAAAATATTATACATAAAATGATTGTTTATGCCGACAACAAAGTCCGCATTGTAGTGAATAGTGATTGCGGCTGATCAGCAGATGGAAGCAAAAAGGACCTTAAAAAAAATCAATTTTACTTAATTACTTTTAATATATATAAAAAATATCATATTTACCGTAATTGGTAGAATACTTATTTTTTAAATTATTTTTCAAAATCTAAAAGTACTAAATTTCAATTAATAATCGGCAGAATGATAAAATATTCATGTCAATCATTGTTTCTTAAAAAGTATGCAAGATAACATTTATATATATATATAATTTACTAAGCTACTTTTATTTAATAATTGTCTTAGAACAATAAAATATAATGATATAATTAAATAAAAACATACTATATTTTTTATTTTAAATCTTTAATATTATATTTATTTTACGATAAAATACTTTTTGTTAAGATAACATTTATTTTTTTAAAGATAAAGGATGTTCAGTCGGCAGAATTCCCCTTTCATCACGTGATTTATTTTTATTAGACATGTGCCCTATTTTGTCCTTTTTATATTTTGTTTTTTTTTCTTTTTATTTACATTGTTCTACTCTTGACCTTATCAAAGTATTTATTTGAGATTTTAAGTGATTGGACTTCTTGTTGTCTATCTTTTTATTGAAAATGGAGTCGACATATAAATATACTTAGATATACAAACTTGTGTTAGCACTGATTTAATATATAGTATATTCATAGTTTTAATTTATGTGATATATTGGAATTTTAGAGAATTATTTAAAATTTTATATGGTTAAAGTATTTTAAATTGTTAGTATTATTGTGATTGATAGTATTTTTATATAATTTTTGAAAAATATAAATTACTCTCTATGTCCTAATTTACAAGGTGCAGATAAATTTAAGAGTTAATCAATTTTTATATGTGTTTCAAATGTTTCAAGTTGTTAATAATTGTGATTGATATTATCTTTATATGTTATTTCTTCTGTTTCAATTTAAGTGGTACCGATAAAATTTTGAAAGTCAATAAAATATTTTATGTCTTTTAAAATTAAAATATTTTAAATTATTAATTATGATGATTTAAAAAAAATTAATGTAATTTTTAAACATTCAAAAAATAAAAAAATACAAAATTACATAAACACCCTCGAAGCAGATACATAAATAAAAAGGTGCGTACTTTTAAACTTTTTTGTAAAAAATTACAAAATTATGTGCATATTTAAAGTATTTTTAAGAATGTTTATGTATTATTTTTTCGATAATCTTCTTTTAAGCTTTGCTAGTCACAAGTTTTTCACCAAAGCACGTTCGACTGCATCGTATCAACAATTTTTCTCTAATATAATCACATATATATATATATATATATATATATATATCATTAATAAATAAATATATTTTTTCATCCACATTTTTATATATTTCAACTTTTCCAAAATATGCCACTTCAAATATAAATGTAACACTATACGAAGATAAAAATAATAATGTTGATATATCAACCCCTAATTATTATAAGTTATTCAAATGTTAGGAAATAAATGATACGTGGAGGTTTTATTATTTCACTTAGTATATCACCTAAGAAAATTAGTAAGCTTTTCAATATTTTAGTGAAATATTATTTTTTATCATCGTTTCTTTAGTGAATTGTTCAATGAAAAAATGAGATAAAAAAATCATACTTTATAATATAAATTTCTTAATGATTCGCGATGGAAAAAGCAGTAATTAATATTTCCATTGGAACATTAATATACAATTAATACAATTCTTCGCATAATTTGATTACTTATTATTTTCTTTATTCCAAAATAAATGTTACTTTAGAAGAAGAAAAAAGTTGAATAATACTCACTGCATTCCATTTTTGTTATAATGACAAAAGGTTTGGTATAACCCTTAAATAACTTTTTTTTACCGTTATTTGACCAATATTGTTTAAATCGACAACTACTCCTTCTATTCAATAATAGTTGTTCAATATTGACTTGACACATAAATTAAAAAGCAATAAATTATAGAGATAATTTTACCAGATCACCTTTATTAAATATAAGTCATCGAAATATTAAAAAATGAAGAATAGTTTTTAATAGCAAGAATTAAATAAACCTAATATAATAAAGTATTCATTGATTTCATAAATTGAACAAATATTGTTGAACATCCCACAATAATATACTCCATCTGTTCAAAAATACTTGTCCACTATTGACTTTGTACATGTCCAATAATACTTGTTCACTATTAATTTTGCACATTTCTTAAGAAACTATAAATAGAAAGGCAATAGATAAATAATAGACATCCTACAATAATATAGTAAACAAGTGTTATTAAATGAAGAAACTAATAGACAAATAAAGATGAACACAAAAAATATTTAAAATAATAAATATTTTTAATATTCATGACAACTAAAAAATACGGATAATATTAATTCCCTATAGACTATAGAGAAAGCTTCGAATTTAGAGGTGGTTGTCATTCCTATGCAATTTTGGTCATTCATGCTCCCTACGAGGTCTCTTGACTTCTGTAAGTTGTCGATTTGTGGCTGCAAGTATTACCAACATTTGTAAGTGGAAAATATAAATATAAAGCTACTTTATTCATAACCAATATCTCTTTAATTTTTATAGTACATGATGATCATGAAGAAGTTGAATTGTTTCATAACCACATTCGAGTAAAATATAAAACCTAGGATGTTCTTGGCTTAATAATAAGGTACATACATATTTCTTCCGTTCATTTTTAATTGTTATAATTTTCTTTTTAGAGTCAAACGCTAAGAACTTTGACTAACATTTTACGATGTGTTTTTTCATCATATTGATAAGCAAACAATTGTAATTTATAGTACTTTTCGTATATTTTTTTGAATATTTTTTTTTGTTTGAAATATTGAATTAATATAATCTAATTTTACTTTAAAAATTAGTTAAATTAGTTTTTGAAAAACACAACATGATAATTAAAAGTGAACAGATAGAGTGTATATGCCTCTTCGTTGTCTCCAAAAAGTGTTGGAATTAATGGCATGAGCACTACGTAAAAATGAATACTACCTCCGATCCGTCAATTTTTAATTATTATAATATTTTTTTTAGAGTCAACGATAATAACTTTGACAAACATTTTATGATGTATCTTTTCATCATATTGATATGCAAAAAGTTGCAATTTATAGTACTTTTCGTATAGTTTTTGAATATTTAATTTTTTTGTTTAAAATATCAAATTAATGTAATCTAATTTAACTTTAAAAAATAATTAAATTGACTTTCAGAAAACGCAACATAAAAATTAAAAGTAAACAGAAAAAATATAAATTTGTGTGTAATTTTTCTCATGTCAATTTAGACTTCCAATAAAAAAGTACGTGTCCATCATCTCATGACCTAAAAAGTCTAAATGCTAAAAAGACATATTTTTATTTACATTTAATTATACCTCATCATGACAGCCTGATTTATTTTTTCTTCACATCCATGAAAAATCTTTTTTATAATGAGTGCCAGTTAGATTTGAAATTCAGACCTTTACATCTTTGATGTTGTTACTATAACGAAAATAATTTTTTAACGGTAATAAATTACAATTTATAGTATTTTTTTTTGTAGTTTTTGAATATCTAATTTATTTTTTTAAAATATCAAATTAATGTAATCTAATTTAACTTAAAAAAATTATCAAATTAACTTTCAAAAAACGCAACATGATAATTAAAAGTGAACGGAAAAAATATAAATTTGTGTGTAATTTTCTCATGTCAATTTAGACTTCCAATAAAAAAGTACGTGTCATCATCTGTCGACCTAAAAGTCTAAATGCTAAAAAGACATATTTTTATTTACACTTAATTATATCTCATCATGACAGCCTGATTTATTTTTTCTTCACATCCATGAAAAAATCTTTTTATAATGAGTGCCAGTTAGATTTGAAATTCAGACCTTTACATCTTTGATGTTGTTATTATAACGAAAATATTTTTTTAACGGTAATAAATTAAATGAGAGATGCTAAACAGCCAGAAAATTTTGGCCAGAATTTGGCCAGAATTTTTGAAAAGACAGTTACAACCTTTTTCCTTCAAATTAAGGCTTTGCTCTTTTCTAGTAAATTGTATAAAGCATTTATTATTTTGATAAGATTAATGTTTTGAATCCCACCTAATAAAATATTTAACAGTTTTGTTTCTTCGTCAAATTCATTTTTCTTCTCGTTTTTCGTCGTTCTACTTCTTTACCTTACCTTTTTTTTTTTAATTCTCCTGGCTCTTTTTCTTTTTTTTTAATGTGGAGTAAATTAAAAAAGAAACTAACAAGAATAAATATCTACTTTATGTCTCCAATAAAGCAACTCTATAAGATAACAGAAAAAACACTATTTTTGAGATTTAATTTCATATATTTTTTGTATATAAATAATTAATATATTAAAAAAAATTATAATATAATTCAATTTTAAAATAAAACACTTACGCTTCATGTAGTGTGAAAATTCTATACTCACACTTTCAATGAGTTTATCTATAACTAAATATATTAAAATAAATTATTAAACGATAAACTAAAATTATAAAAATATAGTTTTTGTGAAATTATTCTAACAAAATTTTAAAATGGAAATAAAATTTTCATTCATGCATTTGATTTAAAAATAATTAATATTTTTTTAAAATGTTAAGTGATACAAATTAGTTAATAAGATATATCAACGGTTAGTAATAACTTTCTTTTAATTTAAATACGTACATTATTTATAATTTTATTTAAATGTAATATTTATTATATATAATTTCCTTTTATTTATTTTCTTGCTTTAAAATTATGTATATATAATTAGTTAGATAGAATTTCATTTACGTAGAACATTCATTCTATACAATATTTATATTTTTTTTAGGAAATTAGAAATAACATTATTGGTGGATAAAAATTGTATGATTTTTATAATATAGAAGATGTGAATGTTTGATTTCAAAATATAGAGGGTCTATTTTTAATTGAACATATATAGTATACAAAT
>NW_006238934.1:860421-871663 GCF_000226075.1 Solanum tuberosum | reverse complement strand
AAATAAATAGGAGTAATTGTTTTGCCAACTCGGTCAATTTCAGATTTTTAATTTTGAGTATTATAGATATAAATTTTTAATATTTAAATTTAGATATAATTTATCTTTTCTAGATTAGAAATTATAAACTAAAATAGATCATCTACACTTTACTCCTCTTTTATACTTTTTAAATTTTCTCTTTTTATCATTAAGAAATAAGAAATGGAAAATAAATAAACAAAAAAGAATAAGTAAAAAGGAGGAATTTTTGAAACTGAAAAAGAGATATATTTTTTACTACTTTTTTTATTATGTAGTCTTTTACTACTACGCTTACATTTTTAATTTTTCTTTTAATTTTTTTTTCATAGATCTTGAAAATTTCAAGAGAGAAGAGTGGGTGAAACTTATGTTTTCTTTGGTGGATTTTGTGGTTCATTTTTAATGTTTAACTATGAAATCATAAATAATTAATCTCATCAATCACTTTCAATGCATTGGAAACATAATTGAAGAATATATTCAATATTTGGGTTAAAGGGCAAAAATGTCCAAAAACAAACTAGTTTATAGTGTGAACATGTCCTTTTACCATTATGGCCAAATTATGGCCAAATTTTTTTGGTCAAAAGGATTTTTCCTAAATTAAATATGTACATAAATAAAAAGTGTTAAATTTTTTATCGGTATTAATTAATTGTCATTAGATTTAATGTTGATATAGATTTTAGGTACATTTACAAAGAATATTAATTGTCACTAAAAACATATTTAGCGGTAATTAAGTATTTGTCATTAATTAATTATCTTTAAAGATTATTTTGGTATAGTGTGTTGAGAATATAAGTGTGCACTCTCTAATAATACATTTATGTTTTTGAATGAGATGATCACACATTTCAACATGTTATTAAAGCAAATAAAAATTTTGAGATCAAGTCTGACTGCTACAAATTATAAAAGAAAAAACACACATGTTTATACAAATTAATGTTAAACCTTTATTTTATTTAACCTATACGTATATAATTAGTGAATTACTATTCATCTTTCATTAAAATACTGTCGTTTCTATTCAAGAGAAAAAAATCAAACTATATTTTACATGATTGTGGAAAAGAATATAACACAATCAAGACACTAATTTCAATATCAATCTCAATTCTTTCCACACATAAAACCTTAAACAGAAACTACAATATAGTATAGACTGTATATCTCTAGCTCACTGGCCACTTGATTAGAAGCCCATACAATAATAATGTCAATATATGACGTCGTGTGCAGGTCACACAATTTTTTCAACTTACTCTTTGACATGAGCGCTCGTAAGTGTGGACATGATACGATAGATACCGACTTACTATATTGAATTAAAATCTTTGATATCATAGTTTTGGTATTATGGTATATAATGTAAATATATGGTATACATAAAAAAAATAAAAATGGTATTTGGTATAGTATTCGATACTTATAAATAAAATATCAAAATACTAAATATTTTATCGAAATATAGTTTCTTATATGAATAATTCATATATATGATTATAATACTAACGAATATACAGTCTAGTATTAGTTACAAAACTAAAATGTTTAGATGTTTGAACTGTGATTACTTTATTTAATTTTGATTGGAATGCATTTTGTTTTTAATTGATTTACGAAGGGAGTTGTTTTTATTTTCTTTATATATATATTTCTTCACATGTAAGGTGTCAATGTATTATAATTGAGACAACTTTTCAAAAGCCGAAGTCGTAATTCCTTATTTCATATGAGTATTGAAGTTAAGCAAACTTTGATTACCGATTTATTATACCGCAAAATCGTGAAATAGAACTTAAAATGTAGAACCAGGCCAAATTAAAAGTTTCAAGAATATCATACCATGCTAATCCCAACTCATGGACAAAGCTACCATATTAAGTATGTGTTCAATTAAATTCATTACATTTTTCTTAGATTGTGTTTACATTAGGAAATTTATTAAAATATGTATAAATATTTAATTATAATCTCAGTAATTAAAATGGATTAGGATTTAGTACTTGGCAAGTTCAGAATTCATAAATATTAAGTAAATTTTAACTCCATTTCTGTAAGTACTAAATTTACATATTATACTTGATTATTTATTTTATTCAATAAAAATGTTGAATATTATCTAATATATACTACTACTATTGTTGATCCTCCTTCCCAACTTCCTTTTCCATTTTCCTTTCTATTTGTGCAAAAAGATTATTAATCAATGAATTAATTCACGTCTTTTCGTCAACGTTGTTTAACGTAAAGTATATATTGACTTTTACTAAAAAGCCATTGAGAATAAGGTTTAAGACCAATAGAACGAATATAATGTTTCCTCGATATTATATTTATATTCTTTATAAATCCACACTAAGAACTTTGCACTTTCAACGTTACCTTATGCTTATAGTCTTCTAATAATTATAACTTTATATATTATATATATGTATGTCATAATTCAAGTTTAGAGAATAAGATTTTATTGATTTTAAAATAAGCGCTTAAAAACAGTCTTTAATTTTATCCAAATACTACAAAAATACTTAACAGTCATTTTAATCAAAAATATCTAAAATAAATCAATTCAAACAGATTCTAAGTCCTTTTTAACTTATTCTTATATTGTGTTTTGTATTAATTTCATTTTTACTATATGAGTAATAATGACTGAACACTATTAATTAGAACACCCTCAAATCCATTCTGAAGCAGTAAAAAAAAACAAATAAGGGGAAAAAATAGAATGCTATAAATAGATTTTAAAAAAGAAGACGACAATTTATTTCTGATAAATATATGAGCAATGTGCTTCCACTAAATAAAAGGTAGTCTGCCACTTTGGATATGTGCACAACTCTCGGCATTTTTTCTTTTAATATATAATCATCGTGTTTAAATCGATTTGATCGTATCTCGATTAATTTTATAAAATATTTATTATCTAAATTTATTTATAATAAATATCAAACAATTTTATCTATCAAAATTAAGATAAACTGAATTTAAATCACAAACAATATTTCTCAATATATATATAAATATATATATAAGAAAGTTATAAACACAACTTTTGAACGACACATGTGCTTATGTGTATATATTGTGATGATTACTAATTCCTATCACTTTTTCCTTCAAGTTTATCGTCGAAAAGAAATATAGTACATAGCAATAAAATAAGACTTGAAAAGAGATAGTGCATCTTGACTTTTGAGGAATAAACATTATAATAATTTTTAATATATATATTAATAGCATTTAAAGTCAAAATTACAATAGGGCAAAGTACGTACTTATTTGTCATGCATGGTTAATTTCATAAGTCTAATAATTATTACATGTGCCATTCTTAAGAATGTTCATCCCAAATAAACATCCGATAAAGCCATTAAACTAGATCTCTGATGAGATTACACTAGATATATTTTGTTATTGTATACGATCCGGCTAGAGAGTCAAGCCACTAAAAGCGAGTGCTTTAGGTCCTGAAATTTTGGGGGGGGTGCATTTTTAAAAAAAATTCTATCTAGTGATCAATCTCTATATTGAATTTTTTGATTAATTTGATTTTGAGAGACATGAGGTTGGTTAAAGAGGAAAGCACTCTCCAGCAAAATTTTCTTTATTTTGAGGCTCGAACCCAAAATCTCTAATTAAAAAAGAAGAGATTGACTTCTCTTCATTGACAGTGGACAAGAAAATTACACCGTCAGTTCATTTTTAGAAATGCTTATTTCTTTTAATATGTTCACATATTATTAATATTTAAATAAAAATAACAAAAAAAATATTACTACATTGTAACTTGAACTCTAAATTAAATATTCACTGCTTTCTTGTCCTCGTCATTTTCACTCGGTCTCCATCAACACCATTGAAGCAATTTGAGACAATCATCAAGTAACTTTTTACTCTCTTTTTTTTCTTTTAAAATCTAGACTAATTAATCACATAAAATGATTATTCATAACTTATTAAGTCTTCTTCGCAACATGAAAAATGTTTTGCATATGTGCTTCTATTGCTTCAGACTATATGTTCTCTTCTTAGTTCATTAAATCAACAAACTTTGATTCATATACTATCATATATACTCCAATTTATTTAAATAATACTCAAATGTGATTGTATAAAAAATATTTGAACATTCTTTCAAATAAATAAATCTTAGATCTTTAAAACTTGTTTTAAAAATCAAAATCAAAAAGAAAAACAAAAAGAGAAGCTGAAAAAAACATCATTAATCTTTAAATGTAAAAATATACTCCTTCTTTCCTAATTACTTGTCCATTTTTAATTGACACACCTATTAAGAAAACAATGATTGACATAGTAAGTTTACATTTTACCCTATTAATTATGAAGTGGATGAATTAAAAACATAAGATTTTCAAGAAATTATACAGTTTTCAAAATAATTAATTGATGGTATAATAGGTAAAAAACAATTGTTCTTTCTTGATTTGTCAAAATGGACAAGTAATTAGAGACAACTAAAAAAAATGAAAAGTGAACAAGTAATTAGGACAGAGGGAGTAATAATTAAATATAAAAGAAATAAATATTTCTAAAAATAAACTGACGATGTAATTTTCTTGTTCACTGTCACTTGTCACCGGAGAGAAGTTAATCTAAAAAAAGAATGAAACTCAACTTTTACCTATAATAGATTTATAAGTTATTTTTTCTTTTAAAATATATTAAGCAGAAAAGATAAATCTTTCCCTTAAAATTGGTTTTAGGCCACCAAGCTTATTGAACTGGCCTTGAATTCATGTAGTAGACTTTCTACAACACAAACCCCAAATCTGTTAACATGCAATAGCTTTAGGGATAGCAGCGAAGCGGTGGGGGTGCAGGTTTGGACATTAGCGGGATGGGCAGGTTTAGACATATGCAGATATGGAGTGGGCTGATGAAATTTTGTGGGTGGACAAAACCCACCCCGCCCCACCTCATTGCCCATCCCTAAATAGCCTTAAGATAATTTGTGTTCCAGTTTTTACTGTGAAATATTTTTTGCTTCCTGGGTGGTAGTTATATTTGAGCCCATGACCTTTATTTATACCACGATGAGTTATGTGAACATTTTATTTAGAAACTCAAATCATTAGACAAAGATCGCACACTTATAAAGTACTAAATTAAATTTATGGCTATACATATACAAACATTTTTCTACACCTACTTAGTGAGATCCCGAGTCAATATTGCTCCAAGGTGGTCGGTTCAACATCTTTCGTGGAAGTTTTATTACTGTATATAAGTTTAGAAAACATAACTTGCATACTTAATAACAATAAAATGGTAAAATTATCTCTTGGTTCTCCACATTAGTACGGTGAATAAGTAAAAGTGGACGGAGAGTGTGGTAGCAAATAATATTGAAGCAGATCTGCTTCAATGGAGAGAATGAGCATTAAACCTCCCAACTGTTCATACACCAAGTACTACTGTACTAGTTTTTGATGGGCACATAAAATAATACGGTATTTCTTTTACAAAGACTATGCTCTACTGTCAATTTTTCGATTTTTTGAGCCGATAAACTATATTGATTTACTCAAACTAACAATGTGAAGAGGCTAACCAGATGAAGTCGCCTCTTCTTGATCCTGGCAGGCCAACACAATCTCAACCGAACCCCACAAACAATAACGATATATTGAGGTATGATGATATAATGCACATTGGATACAGTACTTACTGCTTCCGCCTCTCTTGAACTTCATTCATTCCCCAAGTTAAGTGACCCGTCCTTCATTAGCTTCACACTCAGGCTATTAAATCTCCCTCTTGAGTAATGTGGAGAAGCCTTTCTCCAATCTGTACCAGTTTTCATCATGGCTGCAAATTCATCATAGCTGATTCGCCCATCCTGCGTAAATGTAAAGGTGATAAGAAATCATCCCTACTCTGTATTCAAGTTTAGCTGTTAGAGGATTTGTATGCTGGTCTGTTTACCTTGTCTATATCAACTTCCTGGAAAATGTCATTAGCAACAGTGGTACAGTCATCTGATCCATCCTCCATCGATCAATGCATCCGGAAGCTCATCTGGTGCGATATAATCATTGCCATCCTTGTCGAAGAAGGAGAAAGCTCTGTGTAGATGTTCATCGTTTGCCATCCTTTGAAGATGGAGTGAAATGGCAATAAATTCTCCAGAGTCCCTTTTCCGTTAGTGTCAATCTGTTACCTTATTATTATTTGTGGCTTAAGTTTTTTATCATTTTGCTTTCCATTCTACATTTATTCTTTTCACTTTTTATATCAAGGATAAAGGATAAGACAAAACTTGTTTTATATGAAGTATCTCGACAATTAACTGCATTTCAATGAATGTTCTACAAAAGAGGAACATTTGGAACCTTCTTAGCCAAGAATGTTCTACAAAAGAGAATGTTCATTATAGAAAATACAAGAAAACCACCTTTAAGCTTTGAAACGGAGGTTATCTACCAATTTCCACATCTTATTTAAATTCAGCAGAATTCATTCTTTGTAGACCTCGGCAGTCATAAAACTAAAAAAGTCTTTCTTTCTTTTTTGATAGGCTGAATAGTTAAACTGACACATGCCCTTGCACTCGATTTTAAAATCGCCCCCCTAGTCTCATTTTCCCTCATTCAACACTTCACTTAAAGGAATAATAACTATTAATAAACGCCTTAGACCGTTGGCCATGCCTATTTGTTTATAGCTAAATTGTGTGCTAATCACGCTGATAAGGTGGATGGATAGGATTCTTTTTATTCAATACTTACTAAAATTATAAACGAAAAAAAAAACATGGAAAAATAAAGAAGAAAAAACCCTTCCTCCCCCTTTCTTTTTACCCTCCCCTCTTTCTTCCATCTTTCATGAGTTTCACAACCTCCCCCTTTGAGTAACCTTTTTCTTTCATTTCCCAGCTCCTCCTGCCCCCTTTCTTTTCCCCTATCCATGTGTCTTATCAAAGTGATTAGCACGCAATTTGACCACATCAGCTAGACTTCCTCCATATAGGCATGTAAATTTAGATATTATGTTTTTTACTATAAGAAAGTCTTCATCAAAATAAACAACTCAGGAATTCCCAATTTAAGTACTCCGTTTACAAGAAATATATGACGAGCTATTTATTTCTTTGCATTTTCATTTCTCCATTATTAAGTATCTTATTCAATTTTAGCTTGCCCCTTGTAAAAAGCCCCATCCTTCTATGTCCCAAGCTGCAGGGGTTGAAACTACATCTCAGTTTTCTTCAACATTAAGCTTCATTGAGGCAACATAATGGTGTACAAGCCCGAGCAAGCAAACAAGGTAACAACAGCACCTCGCAAGCATCTGAGTGAACCACATATTGGCTTAGATATTAACTTAAGATAGAAAAATGCAAGGAAGGTATAAGACAACCATCACATGGTAATTTGCCTGGTTCTGACATTGTTTGATTTCAACATCTGCTGAGATCTCACACCTCACTTACTAAACCCTCCAGCTAGATTAGTAAAAAGTCAAAATGTGATATTTTAGTAAGTAATATTTAAAAAGTGCATGCATGTTTGCCTGAACAATTCAAAGCATGAATAGAAAGTTGTGTCCTGTGTTGAGGCAAGGGTTTCCTAGAGGATCATAACAAGCACCTTGAGCATAAACATAACTTGTAAAACCCAACTTACCAAGTACTTGTTTTGCAGTCAGTCGAAGCTTTGGATCTGGCTCCAGCATTTGACATACAAGATTCTTAGCACTATCTTAAATACTTGGCCAGGGCTCGCGCTTGAAATCTATTCCCCCTCATAATATGGCCTGTGCAACTCCTTGTTCAGATTCTGCAACAAAGGAATGCCTTAAATTAAAGGAGAGAGAAGGTATGTATAAGAGGCATAAATGAGATGATTAATTATAGGAAGTGAATTTACCGGCCCAAAATGGAGGAACCCCACATAACAAAATATATAAAATGACTCATGCACTCCATATATCTATTTCTGGTCCAAGTTTGTATGAATGGTTACACTAGATTTTGAAGAGTGAACTGAACCTTCATGGTGATGAACAAGGACCAAAGTCACATAGAACTTATCTATGCTTACAAAAAAATACACACATTTCCCCGACACAAATAGCTGAACTCATCTGCATTTTAGCACATAGCATCAGTACTCAACAGACAACTTTATTACCATTCCCATGGAAAATTGTACAAATTCTCTGCTAGGATTTCAGTTTCGAGTCTCTTAGTTAAAACAACATTCATCAGACTTGGAAGAGACCAAGTATGACCATCATACGACAGAGCTCCTGACTCATGCAGCTAAAATTGTTAGTTGAAAGCATCCTACTGCAACAACATTTTTGTCAAGTTAACCAACAATCCTTCTTCATTTTCATGATCAGATACCGTCTTATTGCTCAAAATAATGGCTTTTCTCTTCTATTCTCACTTTCCAAAAACGCAAATTCCCAGAGAAAGTATCAACTAGGAATTGAATCCTGAGAGTTCTTCTTCTCACCACAGATTAGATCAATAACACTTCCTAGGTCATATTAGTTGGCATAACATCAGAAAATAAATCTAGAACAAAAGCTTCACTCAGTTACCAGCAACAGGTATGACAATTCAAACAACAGAATTTCGTAATTTCACACCAATTGAAGTATCCTACTCACCTGGCTTGAAGAAAATTGACAAACCAAAATCAATAGCTTTCAAAGGTGAATTCTCCTTCTTATTTGCATATAAGAAATTCTCAGGCTTCAATTCTCCATGCTTATGTTGGAAAAATGATTCTAGTATCTCAAAAAGAAGTGTTCATATTATTTTCTATATTCATCATATTAAATAGATGTTAATATCCAATTAATTGTCTTATAAATCAGTATTAATGTTGGTCTAAATGTGGCAGTTGCCAACGTATATTTCTTCTTAATTGGCCTTCAATTCTCTTGCCATTAATCTTCTTTTCACAGCCTTGTAGCCCTTTAATTCTTTTTAACCGTTGGTTGATGGTTTTCTTGGGAATATATTTATATGCCTCTTGTGTTCTTATGAAGTGGGAGTGAGAAAAGACAATGAGTGATACTTCTTATTTCTTATATTATTTTGCTCGGTTTATATTAGTAAATCTTTGTTAGTTTCTGGCTCCTAGTTTATACTAGAAGAGCTTGTTGAATCCTGGGGATACATCTATACCGGGTGAAATATCCTTAAGGATAGTGTTTTTCGACACGCCTCAAGTTATGAGAATTTCTTACAAGAGTTCATGGTGAAGTACAAGTTTTGATAAATTCGGTACAAATGTTCATGATGAAGGTATTTTCCGTAAGATTTACAACAGCTTGTGACACAGCTGCACCACCTCCATAATTGTCCGCGTAACACGGCTTATGACACGCCTCTTTCAAGCTCACAATACTCGAATCACGAGACAAATGCTTCATAATCGCAACTTCTCGCCTTGCATCCTCCACATCCACAGTTGTCCTCATCTTCCTCTTCGAAATCGACTTACAAGCTAATAAATCCCTATTACTTCGATCTATACAAAAGTGTACAATTTAGAAAGTTGATTAGATTTTAATATAATTTTTAGATATTTAAGTTGTTACTTACTTTTTGTTTGCGCAAATTTATTGTGAAGAGGTCCATTAAGATGTTCATCCGACATTCAAAATAATAAAACAATAACTAAAGAATATGAATTTAAAACTAAAAGTCATAGCTAAAACAAATTCCATAATTTCGAAAAAATTATCCACTAATTAAAATTAAGATGAACAAAAGAAGTAATTTTTTTAAAAAAAAAAATTCCGAAAAACGCTGAAGTAGGCACGTCGACCGAGACGTGTCTGCTTCAGCGTGAAGTCTTGAATTTGAAACTAAAACTCATAGCTAAAACGGATTTCATAATTTCAAAAAAAATATACACTAATTAAATTAAAGTAAAATAAAAAAAAAAGTTTTAATACTTTTTTTTCGAAACACGCTGAAGCAGGCACGTCCACCATATATAATAACTAAAAAGAGAATACAATCATAAACAAATAGTTTTGTCCATATCAGTTTATTTGTTTCATTAGTATTTAGTCGATGGCTTAATTACATGCATAAATATTACTATTATACCGTATAGATTTATCAATAATCATCTATGGTTATATAAAATATAAAAAGTCATTTCATAACATTATAAAGAAAGATTTTGGTTGAGAGAATTTTGTTTTTCTTCAACTATCTTATTTTAAATAGTTTAAAGTTACAATTAAACTATTATTATTTTTTGAACAATTATAAGTAAGAACGATATTTTTGAACTTTTTTAGTAATTAGAAAATATATTTGAATTAAAAATATAACGAAAAAGACATTTTAGAGATAAATAGTAAAGAGAGAAGTATTTAAAACACCTCAAAACTCGGCATGGATTATTAATTTTATTATCGAACTATTGATAATCTTAAAAGCACCATTTTACTTGACTAACTGAACTTAAATACACATTCGATCTTGCAACATGAGTGAAATACATCCCTGAATTTTCGTCAAATTTAAGAGTGTTTTAAACACTTTTCTCGATTTTTTATTACGAATTTCATGCTTTAATTATAATAGTTTGAAATCACTTATTATGATATATAGTAAATCGAATGTATACCTAAATTTAATTAATTAAATAAAAAATATTATTTAATACAATTTATAATTTAGGGACGAAACTATAATTTATACCGTTCAATACTTCTTGGACTAGTAAAAGAGCAAAAGGCAAGAAGTTAGAAGAAAGAAGTTAATTTAGAGTAGTATGTATTATGTTGTCTCTTTTGCAAACATTTAACACAAAATGGTCAAACTTGTCTAATAGAAAGCATTTATTATCTTTGTAATTAAGTTGCTTCATCTTAAGTAGTAAAAGTAAAATATAAAATAATGATAGTGACATCTAGTATAATATGCAACTATACAATATGTACAAAGACATAAATAAAAAATTTTAAAAATAAAAAATATGACTTTTGAACTTTTCTTTCATTGACAATTTCCTTTTAGATCATATTTATTGATATTATAAATGTATATTTCCTTAATTCTTTTATTACTTTATCAGCTAATTACAATCCCTTAAATAGGAGCAAATGAAAAAATATGATTTTTTTTAGGGATAAGGGTCTGAAAAATATCCCAACTTTGGTCGAATTTGTTGTTGCGATACTAAACTTTCATGAGGACCTATTACCT
>NW_006238934.1:803680-859754 GCF_000226075.1 Solanum tuberosum | reverse complement strand
AGGTAATAGGTCCTCATGAAAGTTTAGTATCGCAACAACAAATTCAACCAAAGTTGGGGTATTTTTCAGACCCTTATCCCTTTTTTTTAATTTGAAAGTTAAAGATATTTAAGCGTATCCCAGAAGCAAAGGACTTGTTTGGTAATGACTGTGTAATTGTTCTTTAATTTTATGTTTAATTAGCTTTAACTTTTGATCGAAAAGAAAAAAGAAACAACTTGTAGCACAAATGTTAATCGATTTGAGGTTGACTTAACCAAGAAAAAATGATATCGTATGCACGTTTCCATTTCCTGGTCAAAGAACTAGAGGATGAGGCTATTTTATTTAATTTTTAAAAAAAAATTATGCATTACAACAAACTATTAATTCAAAATAAATGATATAGCTATAATTTCATTTTATTTCAATTTGCAGCAATTTTTTTGTCATTCGCCTCTCTTCCCCTGAATCTAGCTCGCCTCTCTCACTTTATACAAACACAAATGTATAAGTTGTGTTTGTGTTTGTATAAAGCGAGAGAGAACTGTATATATAAATACAAATGTACATCTATTCGTCTTATACACTTATAATTATACAAATACAAATTTACTCCAATCCAGTTCTCTTTTGCTTTCTCTCTTTCTCGCTTTATACAAACACAAATTATACAAAATACAATGTATAATTTGTGTTTGTTTAAAGCGAGAGAGAGATTTGATATACATATACAAATGTTTTAACTTGATTCAATTGTATACAAATTCAAATTTTATGCAGATATATAAACACAATCATTGATACATATACATAGTAGTTACATAAATACAATTATCTAACCAATATACATATACAATCACTCTGATTTTATACAAATAAGATACTCTATAGCAAACTATGTTTGCTATGGAACACAAATAGCAAATCTGTAGTCATAGGCGCTAGTTTGATTTTTATGTTTGTTATTCCTGAAATTAGCTCATTTTTTTCTTAATCTGAAGTTTTGACTGTGGATAGGGGTATGGGCGAGTTGAGTTAAAACTGTACATGTTAAAAAGAGTTGAAATAAAAATCGCGGGTTGGGTCTTGACCTGTCCAAGTTCACTTAGACTCAAATGGTTTGGGCATGGACTAAAATTCGAGTTGGATCATGACCCGTCTAATTTGATCCGCTTAATTTTAATAATTTTAACATATTGTTATTTAACTTTTATAACTACAATTTGAATTTCAACTCAAGAAAATAAAAATAAAAGTTACAAATTCATAGATAAAATAGGTAGTACTTTATACCTTCGATATAGGAACATACATACATCACATCAATACAAATAAAGAGTCTTAAAACGGGTTGAAATTGGAGACTAAATTGAGCTCAATTGAAAATTCGTTTAAAATGGATAGGGGTATGCAAAAATCGAACCGAAAAAATATTATTGGGTTAATGTTATTGGGTTTTTAATAGGTTTATAAAAAGAAGTTATTAGGTTATTGGTTCGATTTTGATTTTTACTATTGGGTTATTGGGTAAACCGATAACCCAATAAGACGGTAATAATTTACTACTTTACCCTTCCTAAATATAAAATATTAATAATTTAATATATAACTAGACACTATAACTATACCAAATTATCAGTACTCTACCCACTTCACACTAGGCCGCTTTAGTCTTTACTGTTTGCTCAAAACCTAAAGACTAAAGTAAGGGTTCACCATTGTAGCTATTTGATTTTAGTTTTAGTCTCGTTGGACTATTTGATTTTAGTTTTAGTTTGTAATTTAGGTTGTAGCTTTTGCAAGTTTGTAAAGATCTGTAATTTGATTAACATAAAAATTTTCATATTGTGTTTTGGCGCTGACATGTAATTATACCCTTTGTATTATATTTTCTCTTATTGATGCAATTTCTCATTATCTTTCTTGTTTCACTATACCAAGACATTTAGAGAAGTGAGAAGTCATATCATATTTTATGGATATTTTCTTATTGGGTAAACCGAAAATCAAATCGATAACGACCAAAAATCGATAAAAATATATCTTATTGGTTTGTTATCGGATTAGCATATTTAAAAATCGAAAACCGATAAACCGAACCGATAATACATAAAACTGAACCAACCGATGCACCCCCCTAAAAATGAATTTAAGGCTTGAATCTGTTGAGATTGAACGCAACTCAAATTATCTTGAGTCCAACCCATAAAATTATGAACAAATTGGACGAGTTACTTATATTTAGGCTCATTTTGACACTTGTAATTTTGAAATATATTTAGGGTATAGTCCAGTGGAAACTATTTTTGATAGGAAACGTTTTTTTCAAATAGATCCCATGTCGATTATTTTATGGTTGGAGTCCTACTCATGGCGACCTATTTGAATTGGCTTATGAAATTAGTGAATATCGAACATCAAATGAAAAAATAAAAATAATTTTTTTTATTAAATATGAGTGTTGAAAAATATAATTGTATGTTACCTTTTCATTTCATATTATCTGTCGTGTTTTTCTTTTATATGTTTATTATATTAATAAAAAATTTCTTTTGATTATTTTATCCCTATTTATGTCTAAAGATATATCCACTCTTCGGTGAATATCTAATCTATTTATGTGTCATCCCCTCATATTTATAGTCTTCAAGAATAATTATTACTTTGCCAATTTTTAGATATCTATAGATAAAATGGAAAAAAGTACTCCCTCCCTCCGTCTATCATTATTTCTCCACGTTTAACTTGATACACCCTTTAAAAAAGTAATAAATAGAAAAATAATTTTACTATATCAATACTATTAATTATACGTCATCTAAGTGTTGGGTAATGAATAATATTTAATAATAAAAATAGAATAGATATAAAATAATAAATTATCTGTTAGTTTTTAAAATTGAACAAGTCAAAATGAATATCTAACCTTAATATGACCGATAAGTAAAAATGAATAAAACAATTTTATTCTAAAATTATTAAGAATTTTAAATAATTATTTTTAGAAATCACTATGAATATTTGAGGTGGTAAAGTATACTTTAGACGGTTTTTCACCAAGTTAGACACAGAAGGTTGGCTCATCTTTGTGTGTTGGGTGAAACTTCAATTCATTTCTATGCCCTTTATTTGTTCGACAAATCAATACACTAATATCTCTCCCCTTCGACTTTTGCATTTTACATTTTATTTTTATAATCATAGTATTCATGTCAGTTTTCGTGCATTTCAATTAATTTTATAAAATATCTGTTGTTTTTCATCAGCAATAAATATCAGATAAATTTATTAAGATTAAGACAAATAAAAAAAATCATCTGATATTTTTTACTCTACCCAACCTTCTCATTTAATTTGTTGACAAAAAGGAATACTCGTTCTCTTTTTACTTGTTTGGTTTGTATTTTTCAATTTCATTGAAAAGGTATTTAGGAAATTCTAATTTAATTCCAATTAGCTTAAGTAATTATTTAATGATAAAAATATTCCTTTTTTCCTGAGTTATCAAATAAAAGGTTCCCAAATTTAATTTTAAAAAAATAATGATAAAAATAAAAATAAATAAAAAATTCTCTTAATTTATTATTAAAATAACAATGAAAAATAAAACATATTTTTTTAGTAATTATACAAGTAGAAAATTAAATAAAAGGAGAATAATATTTTTAAACATAATAATTTTATATAATTATAAAAATTACATGAAAATAGCTTTGAAGGTATACAAAATATCCCTAACAAATATAGTATATCATGTGTGGAAGGATAGAAATTAAAGAATATTTCAAACAAAATATAATAACATCGATACAATCCTTAAGTAGATAGCCCAAGAAATATATTTCAAAGCATATTTGATCACCAAGGTATATATAACACGTAATCCTCCAAAGTATTATCCGAAAGTTGAATAAAATAACACATGGTCGTTGTCACTGTAATCCACAGAAACAAAAATATTGAATTAGGAAAAAATTTAAATACGTCATTGAACTTTAATTTTTTTTTTAATCTAGGTAATCCATTTAAAGTTAACAAGTAGTGACATGAATGAACATTTTCTTAAATAAAAATGACATAAATTAGTGAAATTTTTAAAAGATAATATAAATAAATCATTTCTCAAATTCGATAGCATATCTAAATTTTTGAGAGTAGAGGGAGACCACATTAAAGGCTGTTTTTGGTCCACGAAGAAACAAGTACGTACACGCGATGTAACATTTAATATTATAAGATAATTAAAATATATAGTTGTAAATAAAAAAATGTTAAATAATTAAAATATTCTTTAATTCAATAATTTATTTCGAGAAGTACACATGTTAGCTAATTTTTTTATTAGATAGTAAAAATACCTAACAAACTTCTACAACTCATTTATTCGTACATGTGCTATTAAAAACTAACACTTATTTCTGCTTTTGGCACAAAATTAGAACACTTTAAAAAAAAAAAAATTGGTTACCATTTTTGATTCATTAAAGTGGGTATATAGGCTGGGTGAAATATAATATATAAGCTGTTTTACTATGTGTTTGTTAAAAATTAAAAAATATATATAAAATATAAATTTTTATTACTGAAATTCAACCAGAGATATAATAATTGCATGTTTTATTATGTGTTTGTTATTCTCTATCTCACAAATTAAACACTATATTTAACGCCATAAGTTTCAAATATTTTACAATCACACGAATAGTATCGTGATATATTTTATACTACAAAATTAGTAAAGAACATAAAGAAAAAAGAAAACGGTTGAAAGAATAATATTAGTATAGCCCACTCCTTAAATAATTTTGATTGATTATTATCTGCACAATTTCTAACTTCCTTTTTTAGCATTTGTAAAAGACTTTTGATTGCCATTAATTTTCTTTATTACTCTAGCAAATCTTGTTTTTGTGGGGTTCCAGTCCCATTTTTATTAAAGTGTTAATTTGGTACAACTACATACCAACTAAATCTTACCAAAATAACTATATAGTTGCAAAGTTTGAAACTTTGGTATTTTTATGATGTCATTGGTGACATCATTAGTTGTAAACTTCTTCTATAAAACGAGCTCATTAGCTCATTTATAGAACACACCGAGTTAGAGAGAAAAAATATATTTTGAGAGCAAAGTGAGGTATTCCATAGACTATACAAGAAAAATAGTCTGTGAAGAAAAATAGAGTGTGAGCGATTTTAGTAAGATCTAAATCAAAAAAGTGTTATTCCTTTTGAGTGTGTTGTAGTCACTTTGAATATTGTATTTGTGACTACACAGTGTAAAAATTCCTTGCTATAGTGATATCAGTTGCTCCTCTTGGCCCCTGGTTTTTTCCCTTATTTAAAAGGGTTTTCACGTAAAATTCTTGGTGTCATTATTTTCCCATTTTATTTCCATTATTTTGACCATATATATTTTTGTGTTAATCCGCATTTTCTCAACAAACTGGTATAAGAGCCAAGGTTTTATCTGAGTATGCTCTGTGGTTGCAGCACATTCTGAACTTCCACATCATAAAAGATTTACTTTGATTTGCAATAACTATATTTTTGGGGATATACAATGGAAGTCAACACAAGTAAAATTGTTACTTTGAATAGTGGTAATTAAGCCATTTGGAAGGGGGAAATGGAAGATCTGTTTTATGTCAAGAATTTTTACAAACCAGTCTTTACCACCGTAAAACCTGATAATAAAACAGATGAAGAGTGAAATCTGTTGCACAGGTAGGTTTGTGAATTCATCTGACAATAGGTTGACGATAATATGTTGAACCATATTTCTGGGGAGACACATGCTCGAACCCTATGAGAGTATCTTGAAAGTTTGTATGCTCGGAAAATTGGCAACAATAAAATGTTCTTAATAAAGCAGATGTTGAGTTTAAAGTATCATGATGGTTCTCTGATGACAGACCATCTGAATAATTTTTAGGGGATCATGAACCAATTATTTGCTATGGACATTAAATTTGATGAAGAAATTCTATGCTTGCTTCTACTTGGTTCCCTACCAGACTCTTAGGAAACATTTATAACTTCATTGTCAAATTCAGCTCCAGATGGTGTGATCTCTATGGATTCCACCAAGAGTAGTGTCTTGAACGAAGAGATGAGAAGAAAATCTCAAGGTTCTTCTTCGTCGGATGTCCTGATAACTGGCTCCAGGGGGGAAACAAAACTCGTAGTTCTCAAAATAGAGAATAAAATAGGACCAAATCTAGAGGCAGACTTAAGAATATTGAGTGCTATCATTGTGGCATGAAAGGGCATACAAAAAAGTTCTGCAGGAAACTGAAGAGGGAGAACAAAAACAAAGAAGAAACTAAAGAAGATGGCCTAGCCACCGTCACCACCGAAGATCTTGTTACCATCCTTGATGCAAATATGATAAATATTGCTTGTGATGAGTCAAACTGGGTTGTGGACACTGGTGTCGCATCTCACGTGACATCAAAGAAGGATTTTTTCTCTTCCTATACTCCTGGTGATTTTGGAACCTTAAGTATGAGTAATGAGACTATTTCTAGGGTGGTTGGTATTGGTACAATTTGTTTGGAAACTAGTGTTGGAACTACACTAGTTTTGAACAATGTGAAACATGCACCTGATTTTCGTCTGCACCAAATTTCTGTTGGTGTTTTGGATGATGAAGGATATGTACTGTACCAACGGTGATGGAAAATAGAAACTCATTAAGGGTTCCTTGATTGTGGCTCGTGGTAACAAACGTCGTGGTTTATACTGGACTAAGGCTTCTACTTGTGTTGATATGGTGAATGCGGTTGAGAACGACAACTCTTCAACGTTATGGCACAAGAGGCTTAGCCACATCAGTGAAAAATGGTTTAATGTTCTAGCCAAGAAGAAATTATTGTCAAATTTCAAAAAGTGCTAAATTAGAAAAGTGTGAGCACTGCTTGGCTGGTAAACAAAATAGAGTTTTCTTTAAGTCCTACCCTCTTTTAAGAAAGACAGAGTTACTTGAATTGGTGCACTCTGATTTATGCGGTCCAATGAAGACGAGGACATTGGGTGGTTCACTATACTTTGTCACTTTTATTGACGACTGGTCGAGAAAACTTTGGGTCTATGTCTTGAAGATTAAAGACCAAGTGTTAGGTGTCTTTAAGAAGTTTCAGGCTTCAGTTGAAAGAGAAACTGGAAAGAAACTGAAATGTATTTGTACTGATAATGGTGATGAATATTGTGGACCATTTGACGAATACTGTAAGCATCAAGGTATTAGACACCAGAAGACTCTTCCCAAGACTCCTCAGCTTCATAGTTTGGCTGAGAGGATGAACATGACCTTGATGGAAATAGTTAGATGTTTGCTTTATGAAGCAAAGTTGCCGAACTCTTTTTGGGGTGAGGCTTTATTAATCGTTGCACATGTTATTAATCTATCTCCTATTGTTGCTTTGCAAAGTGAGCTCCAAATAGAGTTTGGTATGGAAAAGATGTTTCCTGTGACCATTTAAGAGTATTTGGTCGCAAAATTTTTGTACATGTGCCGAAAGATGAGAGGTCAAAGTTAGATGCCAAGACAAGGTAGTGCATCTTCATTGGATATGGCCTTGATGAATTTGGTTACAGGTCCAATTGAGAAGAAACTTGTGAGAAACCGTGATATTATTTTCATGGAGAATCAAACAATTGAAGATATTGACAAAGCGGAGAAGCTAGAATCTTCAAATTTTGATGACATAATTCATCTAGATAACGTTCATCACACAAGTATGCATGATGTTGTTGAGCTTGATGATCATGGTGACGCCCATAATCATGTATCGAATCAACATGTTGATGTTGATAATAACAATGATATTGCTATTGATGATCTTCTTGCTCATGAAGTTGTGGACTAATCAAATATTCCGCTTAGGAGGTCCACAAGACATCGGGTTCCTTCCTCGCGTTATTCACCTAATGAGTATGTGTTACTCAGTGATGGGGGAGAACTTGAATGTTATGAGGAGGACATGGAATATGAGCACAAGGATCAATGGATAAAAGCCATGCAAAATGAGATGAAGTCTCTGCATGAGAACCACACTTATGAGTTGGTAAAATTGCCCAAGGGAATGAGAGCTTTGAAGAACAAGTGGGTGTTCAAAGTTAAAGTTCAAGAACACAACTTGAAGCCCAGGTACAAAGCTAGATTGGTTGTTAAGGGATTTGGTCAAAGGAAGGGTATTGACTTTGACGAAATATTTTCTCCTGTTGTGAAAATGTCCTCGATTCGTACAGTTCTAGGTTTGGCTGCTAGTCTTAATTTAGAGATTGAGCAGGTAGATGTGAAGACGACTTTCCTTCACGGTGACCTAGAAGAAGAGATTTATATGGAACAACCTGAGGGCTTCAAAGTAGAAGGTAAAAGAAAATTTTGTATGCAAACTCAGAAAGAGTCTTTATGGCTTAACGCAAGCTCCTAGACAATGGTACAACAAGTTTGAATCTGTTATGGGGAAGCATTGATATAAGAAGACTTCTTCAGATCATTGTGTATTTGTACAAAAAATTTCTGACAATGATTTTATCATCATCTTGTTGTATGTGGATGATATGTTGATTGTGGGCAAAAATACTTCCAAGATTGATGACTTAAAGAAAGAGTTGCGTAAGTCTTTTGCTATGAAATACTTGGGTCATGCCAAGTAAATTTTGGGCATGAGAATTACTCGTCTCAGAGAAGAAAGGAAGATTTATTTGTCACAGAAGAAGTAAATTGAACGTGTACTAGAGCGCTTCATATGAAGAATGCTAAGTCTGTTAGCACACCTCTTGCTGGTCATATGAAGTTGAGCAAGAAGATGTGTCCTACAACTAGGGAGGAAAAGGAGAGCATGACCAAAGTTTCATACTCCTTCATAGTCGGAAGTCTAATGTATGCAATGGTATGCACTAGACCTGATATTGCTCACACAGTTGGTGTTGTCAGCAGATTTCTCAAAAATTTGAGAAAAGAGCATTGGGAAGCTGTGAAGTGGATACTCAGGTATCTTAGAGGAAGCTTAGATGAATGCTTGTGTTTTGGAGCATCAGATCCAATCTTGAAGGGCTATACAGATGCTGATATGGTAGGTGACCTTGATAACAGAACTGGATATTTGTTTACTTTTTCAGGGGGAGCTATATCATGTCAGTCGAAGTTGCAGAAGTGTGTTGCACTATCTAAAACTGAGTATATTGCGGCTACTAAAGCCGGCAATGAGATAATATGGCTAAAGCGATTTCTTCAAGAGCTTGGTTTGCATCAAAAGAAGTATATTGTCTATTGTGACAGCTAGAGTGCAATAAACTTGAGCAAGAACTCCATGTACCATGCAAGAACAAAACACATCGACGTTAGATATCATTGAATTCGTGAGGAAGTAGAGAGTGAATCATTTTACGTCAAAAAGATCCACACAAGTGAAAATCCTGCAGATATGCTGACCAAGACGATACCGAAAGACAAGTTCGAATTATGCAAAGAACTTGTGGGTATGAGCTCTCTAAAGAAGATGAAGATACCTCATTCAAGTGAATGAGACTGGAGGGGGAGATTTGTAGGGTTCCAACCCCATTTTTATTAAAGTCTTAATTTGGTACAACTACATACCAACTAAATCTTACCAAGATAACTACATAATTGCAAAGTTTGAAACTTTGGTATTTTTATGATGTCATTGGTGACATCTTAGTTGTAAATTTTTTCTATAAAAGGAGCTCATTAGCTCATTTATAGAACACACCAAGTTAGAGAGAGAAAATATATTTTGAGAGCAAAGTGAGGTATTCCATAGACTATACAAGAAAATAGTTTGTGAAGAAAAATAGAGTGTGAGCGATATTTTAGTAAGGTGTAAATCAAAAGAGTGTTATTCCTTTTGAGTGTGTTGTAGTCACTTTGAATATTGTATTCGTAACTACACAGTGTAAAAATTCCTTGCTATAGTGATATCAGTTGCTTCTCTTGGCCCGTGGTTTTTTCCCTTATTTAAAAGGGTTTCCACGTAAAAAATTTAGTGTCATTTTTTTCCCATTATTTTGACCATATATATTTTTGTGTTAGTCCGCATTTTCCCAACAATTTTTGCAATAAGATTATGCACTTGAATTTCTTTTCCTTAATTCGATTGCATATAGTCTTTTGTACTGGATTTTTATCTCTAATTTTTTGTTGGTTTCTGTATTCTGATAGAGAATATATTTATATTGGGTGAAATATTTTTGAAGACACTTTTATATACACATTTAAAGCTATACATTTTTTTTTGTGATTTATAATATTCTCAAACGAAAATCTTCTTAAAAATATCATTAACAAACACACATATTATTATTATATTTGTTTTAATTTAACTGACATGAAATTTAAAAAAATAAAGAAGAATTTTGAATTATGCATAATTATTAGCTCTAATTATTAAAGTATCAATTATCATTTAAATTTATGTTCTAAACATATCATGTGCTTATAAATTATTTGATCACAGATATTAGCACTTAAAAAGATAATGATAATTGCTGAGTTGTTTAAACTCACCTAGAAGTGCGTGCCCTATAAATCCACTTTTTTCCTCTTATTTCTTTTACTTCTTCTTCGTTTCTCAAACACAAGATTTGATTTTTCTTCGTGAAATTCTTCATCATTCAAAAGTCAAAACCAAGGTGCGTAATCTTTTCTTATAGTTTTTTTTTTTTAAGTTTGTTTGTTTCAGAGGTGTATTTAGAATGGATCAGATAAACAGAAATTAATAATATTTTTGATTTCATTTGTGAATTGTGTCGGAAATAGAATATATATTTAAGAAAAAGGGTAAAGATTTGAACTTTTGATACTACTAAAAGATCATTATTTTTCTGTTGAAATTTCGCACTGAAAAATGTTTGGTGGCTATTTCCATGGATATTTTGATTGAATCATTGAGAAAAGAAGAAATAATACTCCTTCTGTTCACTTTTAATTGTGATGTTAGGCTTTTGGAAAATTTATTTGACTAACTTTCAAAATTAAATTAGATTACATTAATTTGATAGTTTAAACATAAAAATTAGATATCAAAAGACTATACAAAAAGTATTATAAATTGCAATTTTTTTATAGCAATATGTTGAAAAAATACATAGTAAAATTTATTTGGTCAAAGTTCTTATAGTTTGACTTTATAAAAGGAAACTATAACAATTAAAAGTGGACGGAGGGATTAGTGTTTTTACATGGAAAAATAGAAAGCTTCCCAGTATTTGAGTGAAAATATGTTTTCTATATCATGTGTTATCCAGTGAGCTGGTTGGGCAGAAATAAGTAGAAAAATCATGTTTTATGGCAAATTTCTCATTGATTCGCGGTGAGAAAAACTTTTGTTTCTAGTAGTTTCATTATGGGGAAGGGGATAAGGATTCTGGGAAAAAGGATGCAATGATGTTGTCGGACTTGCTTATTGGTATTAGTGGATCTAGTAACTGTTGCGGAGCGAGGATTTTCAGGTAAGAAGTTAAAAGGGATTCAACATATAGTGTACAAACATAAAAAACAAATCTTTGTCTATCTACAGAGTAATTTTTCAGCGAAAGGGCTGTCAATTGACAAGGGTGGTTAGTCACTGTCAACTACAGTGTGTTTTGATGAAAAGAAAAGGTTTATACTATTATTTTTCTTGAATAAGTTCATACACTTCGAATCTTTGATTGGTTAAAAATTAAGATATATGTAGAATTTGGCTAAACATGTTTGATCTTACTTCATTTGTTTTAAGTTTTGCTTTGAGGCTGATTTAATTAGACTATTAGGGTAATTTTGCTCAATTATATGTAAACTATAACCTCACAGAGCAATTAGTAGTCTATGTAGTTGTTAAATTTAATCGTCATTCTCAACTCTATCCAAGCTTGAGGGTCTATTGGAAACCGCGCCTCTAACTCATAAAGTTAGGGATAAGGTCTGCATACGTCCTACCCTCCCCAATCCTCACTTGTGGGATTATAATGGGTATGTTGTAGTTGTTGTATTCTCAACTCTATCCCATTGTGCCTGCTGTGACTTGTTTGGGTAAGGAATTACATTACAAAGGATGAAGTACACAATGAGGCAAAGGGCTCTATTTATTTGTATACGTAGTTCTTATTTGATTCATTTGAATGAGGACTAACATTGATCATGCTGCAGCGAAAATGCATAAAGAGGCAAAAAGCTCCTATTTTGATATGCCAGCATTGGATGTTTCTGTTGCATTTCCTCAAGCAACTCCAGCCTCCAACTTTCCCCCATGCAGTAAGATTGATACCTGATTCCATTTTTATGTTTTACTTACTCTATTATTAACTCAAGTATACGGAGTGTCCACTCTTTTCAAGAACTCGATAAATTGTTTGATGTGCTTATTTGCATGCATTTGATTGAAGCCATTCAACATTTTGCCAGATCGCACTTCTACTAATACTTAATGGGCATACTATTTCTATAAAAACTTTATGTGATGGGGCTACAGTTGACTTGCACCTTAGCGGACAAAACTTTGTTGATTTCTACCCTTGATTGACTGAATATCCTTTGCCACTATCTGCTTTTAAGCTTAATTGAAATATATCCTTGGGATCCTTTGCTACTCTCTGCTTCCATTGTAATTCTGCCTGGTCATTCCGCTGACTGTGATTTAAACTTTACAGCTTCAGACTACTATCAGCTTGCCGATCTGTTGACTCCTGAGGAGCAAGCCATCAGAATGAAAGTGAGGGAATACATGGAGAAAGAGATTGCTCCTATAATGACGAAGGTATTTCTCTTGTTCTCTGTATTTGTTGAATGTGTTGATATTATTTGTAGTAGCTAATCTTGTGAGTAGAAAACAAAGATTTATCATTAATGCTAAGTCTCTAATCTTCTGAGGAAATGTTTACTGCTGTAGATGTGCTTAAAAGTGAACTCTTTGTTAATGTTTTTGAACAGTATTGGGAGAAGGCAGAATTTCCATTTGAAATCATTCCAAAATTTGGTGCTTTGCACATAGCTGGCGGCACTATCAAGGTGTTTTAAGAACTTGACAAATTTCTATATAAGTCATCTATAGTTTCCATGAGGAATCTACTGACTTTTTTGGCTTCAGGGATATGGTTGCCCAGGTCACTCAATAACTGGAAGTGCTGTTGCTGCAGCAGAAGTTGCCAGAGTTGATGCAAGCTGCTCTACATTCCTTTTGGTGCATTCATCTTTAGCAATGCTCACTATTGGTAAGTCTTGTTATTGTTTGAAATTGCTTCTGGTATCCTTTTTGCTTCTTTTGAAATTCCGGCATGGTTGAAACATTGTTTTTGGTAGAAGTATTGTGATATTTACCAGTGGTATTCGTCGACTGATCTTTTGATGGGAGATGTTCTTTGTTTTCAATAATGAAAGCATATCATTACTACTAACTCAATGAGGGCTTCTCTGAGATATACAATTTATGTCGATATGAAGTGAACTAATTACACCATGTTGGCCTGTCAAGAATAGGGCTATGTGGGTCTGAAATGCAAAAGGAAAAATACTTGCCATCATTGGCCGAATTTGACACTATAGCTTGTTGGGTGAGAACTTTTTTGCTTCGGTCATTTCTTTATTTGCATCTGTGGTTACCAAATATTAGTTTGTAATCGATGCCACTTTGGAATTAGGGTCTAACTGAGCCTGACTATGGAAGTGATGCAAGTGGATTGGGGACTACTGCCAAAAAGGTCTAGATTCTGCATTTTAACTTCAGTTTTAAATTTCTATGCTATTCTGTATCGATTTCCATTTTAATTTGGGAAAGATTGCTAAATATTCTTCTGTAAAATCTGTTACCTTCCTGATTCTAAATGATAGGTTGAAGGAGGTTGGATCCTTGAAGGGCAAAAACGTTGGATAGGAAACAGCACTTTTGCCGATATATTGGTTATTTTTGCTAGAAATACATCCACAAACCAGATAAACGGGTGAGTTACAACATTCGGCTTCTATATAATCCTATTCAGCGCCATCTTTCACCAGTTGCATTGGTAACTTAGGATCATGCAAAATATCTATAGACTTAGTTAATCTTCTAAGTCTGCTAATTTCTTCAGCTTTCACTACCTTGATATTTTCAGTATCAGTTTTAGACAAATGACGTGTTTTGAATACATCGTTATACCTTCTAGTGATTGGTTAAAACTTGCTCGATACCATTATCGATATAGGAAAATGACCCTATGTCATAGTTTTATATAAATAATGTGTACCTTCACTTTCACCCGCCCTCTTGACCATCTTAGTTTATTTCTTACAATTGGTGGTTGCCTTTTTCTCAGTTTCATAGTAAAGAAGGATGCTCCAGGATTGCAATGTACTAAAATAGAAAACAAAATCGGACTACGGATTGTTCAAAATGGAGACATTCTCTTAAAGAATGTTTTTGTCCCTGATGAGGATAGACTACCTGGGGTCAATTCATTTCAGGATACAAACAAGGTACGACAATATGGATGGGGTGTTCTATTTGCTATCAATGTTCAATTATGATCTGTTTGGTTGTTTGTTCATTCTTCAACCTTCAGCTAAACAATTTTCGTTCTGTGAGGAAAGAAAGTGACCAACCGACTGAAATTCACACCTATTTTTTTTTATAATTTTCTTTCTTGAGTTAATTCTTGTATGCACAAATTTGCGCTTACTATTAGATGATTGATTTGTATCCTCCTCCAACCCTTCATGGTTGCATAGGTTATTTTCCAATGTCATTAGAAAGCTTCATAGGCATAATGTAGAGCTCCTTCTACTGCAGCTGTCCTTTTGTTTTATATGAATGAATAACTCAGTTCATTCATATTGTTGATTGCACAATTGCGATCCTCGCTGTCGGAGACCATTTTTGTCATGCCAAAGGACATTTTACATGCCACGAATAGTGCACCTCAGCTTTGTTACTAATTTTCTTTCATCTTGTTTCCCTTTTGCTTTCATGCATTTCAGCCAACTATTATTGTTTCTTTTGAAGTCGTAGGTTTGCTCGTGCTGATTGTTTTTTTAAGTAGCTGAATTATTGTTTCGTTTATCTTATTCTTCCGAACAGGTGCTTGCTGTATCGCGTGTTATGGTTGCATGGCAGCCTATTGGCATTACAATGGGTGTTTATGATATGTGTCACAGGTAACAATAGATATGCTCATCAGTCTTTGTTTATCATACAATAGATACTATGTTATGGCCGATTGTAAGAACTTGTACGCGCATTTTATAATCCCATCTCCTTGAGTTCCCTTTTCCATCGTTTTTCTATTGGCTAAATTCTCCGTGAAACTCAAAGGTACTTGAAGGAGAGAAAGCAATTTGGAGCACCATTAGCCGCTTTCCAGATCAACCAACAGAAATTGGTCCAAATGTTGAGCAACATTCAAGCAATGATTCTTGTTGGTTGGCGGCTTTGCAAACTACACGAGAGTGATAAACTGACTCATGGTCACGCAAGTTTAGGGAAAGTAAGTCCTTTTTTCTTCAGATTTTAAAAGTTGTTACATGCCCTTTTTAGACTGATCAGTAACAAATTGTTTGTGGTTCAGTCATGGATTACGTTGAGGGCAAGAGAGACTGTTGCTCTCGGACGAGAACTACTAGGTGGCAACGGAATCTTGGCTGACTTTCACGTCGCAAAGGTTTGTTAATAATATCCAATTTTTACTAGGTAAATCATGTTTAGGTTTCATTTTTTGTTACTTTGGTGTCGTGGTATCATTGGGAAACAACCTCTCTACCTCCACGAAGTAATGTTAAGGTCTGCATACATTCTAGTGTTCTACCGTCCCCAGACCCCACTCAGTGGAATTTCACTGGATATGTTGTTGTTGATGTATGGTCTCATGGTGCATCCGTTTCTATGTTGATCGTATAGGCATTTTGCGATTTGGAGCCGATCTATACATTTGAAGGTACATACGATATCAACACGTTGGTAACAGGTAGAGAAATTACCGGTTTGGCCAGTTTCAAGCCTGCACCAGTAAGGCAAAAGAGTCGCCTGTGAAAAATTTCATCTTCTCTGTGTTGTAAGTATTCTGCTGAATAATGTTCTGTTTAGGCAATTGTAACTCTACAATGCTTTTACCCAAAGGAAGTACTTTAAGAATTGAAGTTCCTTTTCTTTTAAAAAAAAATTGTATCTAATAATGATAAGTTAGACTATCACCTATTGTAATTAAAAAATAGCATCATATTATACAGTAAGAATACCACTTTGGGGGTGGTCGGTGGATGGTCTTGAACTTCTGACTGTGCTTGCTCAACAAGAAAAATTTCTAATTTAGTAAGTTTTAATTTTCGACTTTGAAGATTCGCCGAGGGCGAACCCACAGTCTGTCGGGTGATCGAGCACCCATTATCTTGGAAATATATATATATACATATAAAAAAAATTAAGAGGTATTTGTATAAAATTAACATAGAGCACCAGATTGGTCCATTGGCTCTTTGGTGGGTGGGTAAGACTCTTTTAGTGTTTCTAAAACAACTAGATGAGTATTGTCAAGTATTAACTCAACTCTTTTAAAAGTTCCCTTGAATTCAAGCCCTATATCAGGCAATAAGAAAACAACTTACAACTCATTCAGCTATCTAACCTATGTCAAGATACCAGACGATGTGAATTAGAAACTAAGAACCAACGCCTTGCCTAAACTTCCAGGAAAAACACTACACTCTTTTCTAGCTAAAATGAAAAATATTAGTGCTAAACTATTCCTTGATATACAACTTTTTCACCAACAATGAACTTCCCCATATTTGTAGCATGAGAAGAAAGAAGCATTCATTGTGCTTGTATATTCATATGCAGAATGCTTATATAAATAGCAATTATACGTTGGGGTTGGAAGAGCCACCCTCGACAATGTAAGTGGGTGGAGAGAGAGAACTAACGACTAAATTCAAGAAAATCTAAAGATCATTTTATGTCGTACGATTTATCTATCTAGCCCAACCACTTACCTCCCAACCCCCATACCCACCACCACAAACTGCAGTCATTAAACCGGTATGTTATCTGTATATCGTAGTTGATAGCAAACCATAGACTTTGCTAGAACATAAAGGCTACTGAAGACCAGAAAGAGATAAATTGCTAATCTAATCTACCCTCAGAAGAAATGGTTTCTATCACCCCTTTGCCCTCACCTCAAAAAGGGGACGGGCAAAGAGGGGGAGAAATTTTGAGAGAATAAACATGCTAACTCATCTCGTAAAACACAAAAATAAGTGTATCATAATAACACTTCCACGGAGCATAATATACAATAGGATATGAAACAACACTTCAACGGAGCATAATATACAATATGATATGATATATTCAGTTCACATGACCGGTCTTACATCCTTAAGCCTTGGCGGAAATAACTTGACAGGGAATATTCCTTCTGAGATTGGTTCCATTAACAGGTTAAGACTATTTACATATGATATTTGTATAGGTTCACTCACATTATTGGAAGAATACTATTGAAGCTTAAATACTCTTTCCTGTAGAAAAATGTGATGCCCAAACTCCAATGTCTGCTAATATCTTTATTGAGGCAGTTGTGTTTGTAAAGAGAATAAAGAGAGCGATTAACAAAGGTTGACGAATAAAATTGGAAGACGTAAGAAAACAAAAATAAATTTGAGCAAATTTTGAATGGAAAGCATACCTGGAGTCACAGGGATGAAGAGAAGACGAAGAGAAAATTGTTGTTTGCCGTTGTCCGTTGAGTTCTACAAGTTATTAGCGTCTGTTTATTTGTTCTCTTGGGAGAAGAAAGAGAAACCGATACTTCTAGAGAGAAATCGATACTTCCAGAGTCCACTTTAATCTCATGACGTAATTACCTTTTTGCCCTTATATAAAGTCAAATTTGCTGAAGTGCCATTGGTCAGGAGTAACAGGTTTTTTCTAATTTGTGGATATGAGGCAGCCACGTGGTATATGCTTGAACAATTTACCCTTTAAATGAACATATATTTACAATTTTGCCACTGGTCGTCCTCCACTTCACATTTCTATAGAAATAGAAATATCCAAATTCCACTGCTAACCGAATACTCTACATCTTTTTTGTACATGGTAAATTTCATGGATAATCCCTTTAATTTATCGATCAAAATTTTATGACATATTTTTCATTTTAATTTGTATGTAAATCACGTTTCTATAATAATAATAATAATAATAATAACAACATATTTAAGATAATTCAAAAAAATGAGATTTAGATAGGGTAAAATATACATGTAGATAGAGAGGATTGTTTTCTATAAATCTTCAGCTAAAAAAAAACATACAAACGGATTGAAAAAGAAATATCAATTGTGAAAAAATCATGACAAAAACATTCTAAAAAAAAACAGTCATAGTAACAAAAAATAGTACGATAATCAAAATTAAAGAGACATCAAATAGTAATAAAAATTGGAGGACAAGAAATTATAAAAGAAATACTATACCACTATTATACTACTCATATCCTCCGTAACCTCATATTTAATTAAGGATATGTCTTTGTGGTAGATGCATGTCATGTTTTAGCTAATCACTTTTCTCCGTATCGCTTCGATCTACCTCTATCTCCTCTAAATTATTCATAGCTGATCTTTTTCACACATCTCCTTTTCGCATATTCAAATTGTTCTCTACCAGTCAAAATAGGGAGTAATTGATACTCCCTCCGTTTAAAAAAAAGTGATTTCCTTTTCGTTTTAATTTGTTTAAAAAAGAATGACCTCTTTTTCTTTTTAGTAACATTTTACTTTCAACTTTTCACGTGACATGTTTAAGACCACAAGATTAAAAGACAATTTTATATATTTGACATAACTTTAATTTAGAATCACAAAACTAATTTTTTTTTTCTTAAATGTGTCAAATCAAACTAGATCATTCTTTTTTTTTAAAGAAAAGGAGTAGTGTTTATCTCCAACTTAAAAGGTGTGCATCTTCTCGTAAACAACGAAATGACCAACACGATATAACCCAATTAAACACAGCCAAATAAGCAAAAATCACATGTCTCATGAGGTCTTGCACCCTAAAATATTCCTAAGCATTTTTTTCTCAAGCTCACACTAATTATTTATTACACAACCTTTAGTTTTCAAGAAACTACTACAACAAAATAAAAAAAATCTTAAAACTAACTCGTTCAATTCTTCAAAAATATTATTAGATCCAACCGTACATATTTTTGAAGAGTTCGAGCAACGAGGTACTACCTTGAAGTAGTTTACCATCCATTTGAATGTTCATTTCTTTGTTGTTGTCTCTCAGCTTCTCTTTCCATTCCCATCATCCTTACCCTCAATTGAAGCTGACCTACAGCACTCAAAAACTTCAAACTTTGCAAAGGATTAAGTAATCCTACAACTCTTTCAGCTGTTCTTGTCCTTAACCTATCAGCATCCGTCACCACATTCTCCAAAGCCGTCTTCAATTGGTCTATGTTTCCATCAATCTCCTCGATCTCTGTGTTTATATTGTCAGTGTATATAAGTTGCATTCCTACTCGACGTGCTAGATCCGCCAATGGTGGTGAGGCCACGCTCTCTTGGATTTGTGTCATCTCTTTGTCCGTTGAGTTCTACAAGTTATTAGCGTCTGTTTATTTGTTCTCTTGGGAGAAGAAAGAGAAACCGATACTTCTAGAGAGAAATCGATACGTCCACTTTAATCTCATGACGTAATTACCTTTTTGCCCTTATATAAAGTCAAATTTGCTGAAGTGCCATTGGTCAGGAGTAACAGGTTTTTTCTAATTTGTGGATATGAGGCAGCCACGTGGTATATGCTTGAACAATTTACCCTTTGAATGAACATATATTTACAATTTTGCCACTGGTCGTCCTCCACTTCACATTTCTATAGAAATAGAAATATCCAAATTCCACTGCTAACCGAATACTCTACATCTTTTTTGTACATGGTAAATTTCATGGATAATCCCTTTAATTTATCGATCAAAATTTTATGACATATTTTTCATTTTAATTTGTATGTAAATCACGTTTCTATAATAATAATAATAATAATAATAACAACATATTTAAGATAATTCAAAAAAATGAGATTTAGATAGGGTAAAATATACATGTAGATAGAGAGGATTGTTTTCTATAAATCTTCAGCTAAAAAAAAACATACAAACGGATTGAAAAAGAAATATCAATTGTGAAAAAATCATGACAAAAACATTCTAAAAAAAAACAGTCATAGTAACAAAAAATAGTACGATAATCAAAATTAAAGAGACATCAAATAGTAATAAAAATTGGAGGACAAGAAATTATAAAAGAAATACTATACCACTATTATACTACTCATATCCTCCGTAACCTCATATTTAATTAAGGATATGTCTTTGTGGTAGATGCATGTCATGTTTTAGCTAATCACTTTTCTCCGTATCGCTTCGATCTACCTCTATCTCCTCTAAATTATTCATAGCTGATCTTTTTCACACATCTCCTTTTCGCATATTCAAATTGTTCTCTACCAGTCAAAATAGGGAGTAATTGATACTCCCTCCGTTTAAAAAAAAGTGATTTCCTTTTCGTTTTAATTTGTTTAAAAAAGAATGACCTCTTTTTCTTTTTAGTAACATTTTACTTTCAACTTTTCACGTGACATGTTTAAGACCACAAGATTAAAAGACAATTTTATATATTTGACATAACTTTAATTTAGAATCACAAAACTAATTTTTTTTTTCTTAAATGTGTCAAATCAAACTAGATCATTCTTTTTTTTTAAAGAAAAGGAGTAGTGTTTATCTCCAACTTAAAAGGTGTGCATCTTCTCGTAAACAACGAAATGACCAACACGATATAACCCAATTAAACACAGCCAAATAAGCAAAAATCACATGTCTCATGAGGTCTTGCACCCTAAAATATTCCTAAGCATTTTTTTCTCAAGCTCACACTAATTATTTATTACACAACCTTTAGTTTTCAAGAAACTACTACAACAAAATAAAAAAAATCTTAAAACTAACTCGTTCAATTCTTCAAAAATATTATTAGATCCAACCGTACATATTTTTGAAGAGTTCGAGCAACGAGGTACTACCTTGAAGTAGTTTACCATCCATTTGAATGTTCATTTCTTTGTTGTTGTCTCTCAGCTTCTCTTTCCATTCCCATCATCCTTACCCTCAATTGAAGCTGACCTACAGCACTCAAAAACTTCAAACTTTGCAAAGGATTAAGTAATCCTACAACTCTTTCAGCTGTTCTTGTCCTTAACCTATCAGCATCCGTCACCACATTCTCCAAAGCCGTCTTCAATTGGTCTATGTTTCCATCAATCTCCTCGATCTCTGTGTTTATATTGTCAGTGTATATAAGTTGCATTCCTACTCGACGTGCTAGATCCGCCAATGGTGGTGAGGCCACGCTCTCTTGGATTTGTGTCATCTCTTCCGTTAGGGACCTTTCTTCAGCCTTTGTCTCGTGTTTCAACCAGTTGAGCCTTTGAACTTGATGTTCACTCAAATTGTTTACGGAATCAGTTACCTGTTGAAAATATAATTAAATAAATAAATATGTAATTGAAGTACACCTATGATAACTTGAAGTTTTTAGATGTATCACAGTTTATTAGAGCTCGTTTGGATTAACTGATAAATATTACGTGTTTGATAAGTATTAATTAATTTTATAAATTACATGTTCGATAAAAAGTGATGAGAAGCTTTTTTTTTAAAAAAAAAGTTGAATGACTAATATATTCTTGGCTTCTTTACCAAAAAATTATAAATTTGAAAGTAAATTTTTATGGAAAAGGATGATTAACGGATATGCAAGGGAGAAGTTAAAATTTTGTTTTGGAAAAATGTATTTTAGAAATTAAATAAGGTATTAAAGATACAATATTTTGATCAAACTAAAAATTACTTATAAGCTAAGAAATCATCATAAGTTGATGGTGATATTTAATTTATAACGACTTACAAGATTTCTATGGAAGGACATGGAAATAGAGTAGTAAATATTTTGATGAAAGAATAATCAACTTATGATTTTGACCGACTTTAGGTTATAAGTAAATAATTTATAAGCATTTCGAGCTTATAAAATACCTAGATATAAAAAAAAATTGTAAGACAATTTAAACATCTTACAAACTTACTCAAATATCATACATCTAAGATATCAAAACATATAAAAGTCCTAAGTTAAGCATCAACCCAACCTATAATTTTTTTATTTTTATAAGCCCTCTATCTCAATTTAGTTTGAATGTATATGAAGTTTAAAAAATATAAAAAAATTTAAACCTCTCCTTCAAAAAGTACATTTTTGTGGAATTCTTATAAAAAATAATTAAATGAGATGTAACATGAAATATACTGATAATATTATCAAATATTTACTAAATAAAAATGTATCATTATTTTTTTAGACCGACTAAAAAAGAATAGATGATAAAAGGATTTGCTCGCACCGTATGAGCCTTTTGACTCCACCTTTTAAATTCTATCTCATTAATTAGATAATACGTGCTTAGCTCATAAAAAAATCAAAACTATACGTGAAACGTGTGCTTGCGCCGTATGGTTTTTATGTTAATTAGTTCGATGACATAAAAAAAAGTAGTGATGAGACACGTTAACAAGGAAAAAAAATATAAAAAGTGATTAGAATTTTTTTCTTTAAAAAATAATTTCAAAATGACACATAAACATGTATAATGAGTTAAATATTTAGATAAGATGATCACACAATTCGATCTGATATATAAAAAGTAAATATTTAAAAAAAATATCATTTGTAAATGATAAATAGAGTCAAATATTTAAATAAGATATTCACACAATTCGATCTACAATTCGATCTTATATATGGAAAGTGATTTTATTTTTTTAAAAATCATTTGTAAATGACACATGAGCAGGTATAATGAGTCAAATATTCATATAAGCTGATCAGACAATTCGAGATTATTTTTTTTATAAAAAAAATCATCTATAAATGACACTTAAGCATATATAATGAATCAAATATTTAGATAGGATAATCACACAATTGTATATGATATATAATATAAAGAGTGATTATGTTTTTTTTAAAATCATTTATAAATGATACATAGGCATGTATAATAAGTCAAATAGTTAGATGATCACACAATTTGATTTGATATATAAAAAGTGATTATTTTTAAAAAAGCAAATCCTTTATAAATGACATATAAGCATGTATATGAGTCAATATTTAGATGTGATAATCATACAATTCTATCTATTCTATGTGATATATAAAGAGTCATTTATAAATGACACATAAGCATATATAATAAGTCAGATATTCAGATGAAATGATCAGACAGTTCAATGATTTACCAGATTGAAAATTAAGCCGGGATTGAACCCTGTGATCCATAAGAAGCTTCTTTCAAGCGGAGAGAACCAAGTAGGTGAAAAGGCTCTGAAAACATTCCTATGAGTCATTCTTGATTTTTCTTCATAATATTCTTGATAATGAGCTAAAACTCTAGAAATAAGGTCTCTCATATCATTTTCTTGATCATCAAAAGTATCTTGTGCTACAACAAGTTCATTTAGAAATTGTTCTTGTCTAATTAACCAACCTTCTAGAAACACCTCAAAGGAATTATCATCATGACTACTACTTCTATATGATCCTCCTGGCATAATTTGGTTATAATCTTCTTTTTATAGAAGAAAATAAATAGAAGTAGAAGAGAGGGGGAGATAGAGAGGGGTTGTGTTTCTATTTATAAGAAGAAAAATGAAAAGAGGTGTTTGTGAAATTTCTTTTTGTTTTAGAGGTAATGACACCGACGTGGGAAATCGAAAGTTTTGTAGCTAACCAACTGAGTTACTATGAAAGTTTTGTAATTTGCGATTGAATGGTTAAGTTTTGAAAGATTAAAATTACTTGTTTTAATTAAGTTTTTGAGATAAAATAAGTATTTTTTAATTAAAAAAAAAACTTTTGTGGAAAACGCTTCATCACTCTTGATAATGCTTGCATTCTTTATATTTTCAGGTTTGCTGACACAGAATTAGTGATGCTTATTCCTAAGATATTATCATTGTTGCCTTTTAAATTAATTGGTTAAATATAAATTGCTTCTCATTAAAAATATTTTTTTGTTTTTAAAAATAAAATAAAAAGTTATTATAGAAATTTGACTAGACAGACAATTATTATAGTCGGAATGAATTTTGTTGAATATTTTTGTTGGTTTTGCTTAGTGGGAAAGGATTCAATGGATGCTTGAAGAATAAGGATGTTATTAATTAACAATGAAAACTAATTATAGATTAGAGAGGATCATATTGAGAGAATATATATAGGTTAAGCCAATTGGCAATCCTACTTGGCTTAATAAAATTGAAGATCATAATTAGAAGGGTGAAGAAACGAAGAGCCAATGATGTGTTGACACGTCATAGATTAGTCTTCATGAAGGGGGGTTGGGGTTAAATCGGTGGGTTTTGTCATATAGTAAAGAGCTTGTCACGGCTACGTGGATTAATACTCGCCTCCTAAATTCTCATCTACACTTGTCTTTGATTTCTTACGACGGTGATCAAGTCAGAAATTTAATGAAGGATGTGTAAAACATTACAAAATCGAATTTACATTTATAATATGTAATATTTGATTTCAAATAATTGATCATAAATCTAATACTTCTTATTTGATTTCTTACTATTATTATTCATGTAATGATGGTATCGAAAATATAATGGAGATATGTAAATATTAAAAATGCACAAAATTAATTATATATTCATAAATCATAATAACTAGTATTTGATTTATGTAAATTATATAATTATTCTGTATAAGATATGTACTGAACCATTCTTCTTTTATGAACACTTTTAAAAATTTAAAATATTTTCCTTTAAATAGATTTAAAAAAATAGGGAGTATACAAGTAATTTCATGTGTATATGAATTACAAGGCCTCTTGTCATGACTACGTGGATCCATTGTTAGCCTCCTAAAATATCGTCTCCATTTGTCCTTATCCCAACTTAGTTTTTCTCAATAATAAAATTCATAATCATATGATATCTTGCTCAATTAATTTAGACTTATATTGTTTACGCTATATTAGAAAAATATATTTTATATAAATAATTTCTTTGATTTGAATATTTGAATTTAAAATTTTTAGTTAAAAATGAAAGAATCATATATTGAGGATTTGGTCTAAACAAAGATATGATGAAGGTCATGTTGTTCTACTTATGTTTGTTATCTTATTTATCATCGTGAACAATTTATTTTAATTAGCTTTTGTATGACGTTTTATTATTTCAATTCGAACATGTAGCATGGCCAAGTGTGATCAAGAGGATGAAAGTTTATGTCACTGTCCTTAACATTACACAATCATCTAAGTACAAAATTGATGCACATTCCTCATTTTATGTTGAATTATATGGAAGATTGTTAAAATGAGCCAAAAAAAAATCCTTTGCATTAAAATACCATATTATATAGTTGATTTTATTGATGAGGATTGAATTGTAATAAGACTTTATATATACTTTTATTATTATTATTATTATTACATTAGGGGAAGGGAGTGGGTAAGTGGATGCTACCTACTAACTACTGATGAGTTTGAATCCTCCATCTCATGAAAGACGGATAATTCACCAAGTGAGTTCAAAGGCAAAGCTATACCCATCCAGGTGTCCAAGTGAACATTTTTTGTTGAAAAATTAAGTTTTATATATATATATATATATATATAATAAATTCTGCATTTAAAAGATATATATTTAAAGTTGGACATGTTTGACAAGAGCTATGCCTTTGACGCAATGGTTATGAATGTCCATTCGAATAAAAAGTTTTGAGTTTGAATCCCAAATAACACAATATATATTTTCTCCCTTTAATAAAATTTCTAGCTCCACCATTGAGTGAATTAGCCCTCAACCTTATAGTAGTACAAAATCCTCCACCTCATGAAAGACGGATAATTCACCAACTGAGTTAGCCCCTAATCTTATAGTAGTACAAACTTAAAATGTGAATCAATCGTTTTTTAAAAGTTAAATTTAACAAATTTCACTCAATTTTCTTTCTTGGGAGTGTACGAAGTGTAATAAATTTTACTTGAAGCCCTAATTAACCAAATGAGTGATAAGTTTTATTAGTTAAATTAATGTGATTTTGTTAAAATGTTGCACTACATCATATGAAATGTTAAAACGAAAGGTAGAAGTAAACAAAATCATTTTTTTCTAAAAGAACAACCAAATAGATGGGTACGAAGAAAAAAAGAAGAAAAGATGCTCATTAATTTTTGTTTCTAAATTTTACTATTCATTTAATAAAAAGAATTATGTGTCAAAATATTCTTAATTATGGACTATTTTTTCAAGATATAAGTTTAGAGAACTTTTATTTTGTCCAATTATTGTTACTTCTCCCTCGTTTCTTTTTAATTGTTACCTATACAATAAATGTTTGTTCTAAAATAGTTGTTAAGAAGGAATGGAGGCAGTACTAATTTTTTTTTTGAAAAATTAATGTTTGTTGCTAATCTTTTTGAAATTTTATAATTGATGTATATATAATTAAAAATTATAGACAATTAAATTTACAGTTACTTTTTATTTCTTAATTTCTCTAATTCACTTCAATTTGAATCAACCATGTTTTAATATTGACTTTGTAAGATTGTCTTCAATAAAACATTTCAAGAACATTTCAATCTCAAACTAATTAGATTATCAAATAATCAAATTAAAAAAAAAATTGTAACTTTGAATGTCTTGGATAACAATCATTATAATATTGGTTTTTGTATTTAAAAATATTATGAAATATTATATAAATAAAAAATGATACTCTAATTGACATAATCAATGAAGTGAAATCTTAATTTCATTTTTAAGCACTTTTAGAATAATCTTGACAGTATATGTAATAATTGATTCTATTGAAAAAGTTTTCAAAATTATAATCAATAAAAGATGTTTAAATGTTTGTGTTGTTATGTAACATACAATAATTTATATATGTTTATTATTTTCTTACAAAATATTACAAAAAATGTTATATTGTCAATTGAAAAAGAAAAAATTAATTATTAAATTATAATTAATTACAATATTTTTTTAGAATTTATGAGAATAATATATATATATATATATATATATATTATCGAATAAATGTATCTCTTTTTTCTAAATTTTGACTTTAGTCCACCCATTTTCTTCGATATATAAAGCTAACTAATATGTCATTTTCTTTTTTGGTCGATGTAGTGACTTAGATGGTACTATCTTTTGTACTCTACTAGTTATATCTTTGATTTTCTTTCGAATTTTCCGAAAAAGGTTTTTCCACCCAAAGTCAAGGGACAAAAATTAGGGATTTCTTCCTTCTCTCGGCATACGAGTAGGAGTAATGCGAAAAAGTCTTTTCTGTCGATCATTAGGTTAGTCTGACAGCTTTCCATTAGTCTTGGACTTTTCCCCTAAGTTTTGCAAACTCGATTGGATCATAATTGTTTGGTTCTTCACTAGGACATAACGAAGAATTGTAAATTATTCATGTACCATTCCCTTATTTCAGCCGAGGAAATAAAGTTAATTTGTTCAACTCAACTACACGAACACAACTCAGAAACATATCAAGAATATTGAAGTGAAATCAAAATATATCTATGAATCTAATTCCGTGAAAAATATTTTTTTTTCTTTCAATAGAGAGAAAAATAGAGATAAAAACAGATAAAAATGAAAATGAAAGAGGATAAAAACGCTACGAGTTCACATACCTTGACTTTAACGACGGCGAGAAACGTTGGCAATAAACTTTCGGCGAGAATCGACAGAGCAACATCCGTTTTGGGCTTCTTTTATTTCAAGTTGAATTGTCCCCGCTACAAAAATTTGTAGATCAAAATATGTTTTTTTATCTATATCAATATAAATTTGCTCGGCATAAATTTAGAGATAAAATCAAGTTATTCAACATAAGTTGTATAGTATATCTATGACCTAATTCGTTTCGTATAAATTTAAAGATTTTTGCTTCGTTTGGCATAAGTTCGATTTACCTAGCTAGACATAAGTTATGTAAGAATTAAGTTATATAACATGACATAACTTGTGGATTCTTAAATGAACTTGTCTCCTAAGTAGAAATTAAGTTATACAATACGACATAACTTGTTGAAGCTTTATAGAAGAAAAAAATCTGAAAAAAAGAAGAATTGTTTCAATTTTTAACTTTGAAGTGAAAAATTAACATAATTTTTAACCAAATAGATTATAAAAATGTCAAAAATGGTTCTAATTATTTTAAAGATTTAACTAGTACAAAAATAATTTGTCTTGAGTGCCATTCTCAAGTCTCAAACCTCTCTTCATGATTTTAGCCTAAAGATAGAAAAAAAGCTAATTATTAACACAGAAAATATGAGCTTTCCCAATATTGCCGCACAATTGGTAAAGGATGAAAGGCACAAAACTATATTGAGAAAATAACATGTGCGTACTATACGATGTCGATCGATCGAGAAGAACCAGTACCTTAATTACTACTATATAATAATATTTTTTTCCCACTTATATAACAATAGTTTTTTTTTATAAAATTAAATTATTTTTTTTAAAAAAAGAAACGCAGAACGAGTCAGCCACATTATCACATTATGGACTTACAAATTTTATTCGTTTGTAGCAATAATTTTATTTTTCTTGTCCACTTCAAAATACAAGAAATAATTATTCCAATGTTCACGTATAACCCAGTGGACTTGACTCCATTTGTCAGTTGAACCCTTCTACTCATTACTTTGCCAAATGAATACTTAAACTCAATGAAACTCTATTTTTTGAACTCCTCTGACCATTGACCAAACTTATGTGACATTAAATTGACTGAGTTGGACAACTACGTGACTACACGCGTTTTGTAGCAAGTGACTACAATATTTCTATTTTTAAAATATTAAAATTAACACAAGAAAACAATAGTAATATTTTTTTTAAAAAAAATTCAAATCATCTCACCTTCTTCTTCATCCCCACCCACCCCTTCTCTCTCCATCTTCAGTCCCCAGCCCACCCCTTTTCTTTTCTTCTTCTTCTTCTTCAGATGAGTACTCACCCACTCATCCATCATTCTTTCTTTGTTTTCAACACCCACCTCATTCTATCTTTTTTCATTGTCTTCTTCGATAAACAGTACCCTTCACAACTGCCACCATTACCATAAAAAAATATTAAAAAGTTACCGAAACATCTAACTAATCCATTTTCATTTTTATGTTCTTATATAAAATTTTCAAGATCTATTATATTTCTTAGATTATTCACAAATCAGTTTTTTTAAATCAAAATAAATGGAACAGGTCCTCAAGTAAACGTAATGGATAATGAATTTTTGTGTTTGAATTTTTTTTTGGGACAATGCAATTTTTTTTAGGGATGAGGAGCGGAAATGGAGAAGACGATGAAGTGGGGAATTGGGGGAGAGGAATTGCACCTTTTTTAAAGTTATGACGTGTCACTAAAAAAAATGGCGTGGAGTTCCACGTGTAGCTGCGTGTATCACACTTCCACAGATTATATGAGAAAGGGTTTAAAATATTGTGTTTCCTGGAGTTTAAGTGTTTATTTGACAAACTAGTGAGTAGGAGAATTCAACTGACAAACATAGTCAAGTACAAGGGTCTCTCAGTTCATTCCACCTAATAATAATAACGGAAAAGGGTCAAAATTGCCCCCGAACTATATGAAATAGACCATTTATACCCTTTGTTACATTTTGGGATAAAAAATGCCCCTGCTGTTATCCTAAGAGACCACAAATACCCTCAAGAGTTAACACCCCAATTTTTTGTTGACGTGGCAAGCCACGTGGGACTAATTCTTCCACCTAAGCGTTGCCAACTAGGATTCACTACAAAAGAACTAGAGCTTTAGCGGCAACAACAGTCGCCACAAAAGACCCAAAAAATCGTCACTAAAAGTTTTTAACATTAAATTCTAATTTTGTGTTTTTTTCTTCATTGTTTTTAAAAAAATCAACTATGATACCGATTAAGTAGGAGTTTGAAGACACTGTATGTTTTATTTTTATGTCATATGTAAATGTATAAAATGTACAATGATGCATTATATAGTAGGAGATTTGAATCGAGAAGTAATTTTTGATATTTTTCGTAATAATATTGGATGTTTTTAATATGGATATTGCAAGTTATTTATTTTAGAAAATTAGGTCGCAATCAAAAATTAATTATCATATTTTTTGTTGAAAAATAGATTTTACTAGCGAATGGTTGTTGGAGCCTTAGTCGCCACTAAAAATCACTCATAACCTTTAGTGGCAATATTTTGGGATTTTGTGGCGACTTTGTCGCCACTAATTAAAGTCAATTTCTTTTGTAGTGAATCTTAGTTGGCAATGCTTAGGTGGAGGGATTAGTCCCATGTGGCTTGCCACGTCACTAAAAAATTGGGGTGTTAACTCTTGAGGGTATTTGTGGTCTCCTGGGATAACTGCGGGGTATTTTTGATCCCAAAATGTAATGGAGGGTATAAGTGGTCTATTTCGCATAGTTCAGGGGCAATTTTGACCCTTTTCCGTAATAATAATAATAATTAAATGGCGGTCTTTATTAACACGCGGCATTCGTTTTCTTATTATATGTTTGGAAATGAATTGGGTCTGCTGGGTTTGGTCCAAATTTGGTCTGAAAGTTGAGTTTAAAGTAAGGTAACAAAATAACTACATTTACAATAAAAGGGATTAGATTTCAAATTAGGACATGGCCACATCAGTTTCAATTATGGTCAATTCTAATTAAGAACGTAACCAAATTTACTAAATTCGGCTAGGATTTAAATAAGATTAATTAATAAGCTTTTTAATCTTAACGAAATAAAGTAATTATAAACTAATTAATTCGAAAATATAATCTACTAACTAACTAATACTAATTTCAGAAAATATTTAAGTGAAACAAAATCTTTTTTGAGAAGATTTTTGAACAATGCTAACTTCTTTTCTCTAACACAAAATACAAATGAATAAAATTTAAACCCTTGACATGGATGGCCAAGTTGCTCAAGCTTCAAAGCATGTTTGTTTTCAAAGAAACTTTTATATGAACTTAGTATAATAAAATAAGTTTCGTAGAAATTAAGCCACATAAGACATGCCTTATGTTATATATTTTTTTTTTACATGCCTTATGCTATATTATGTTACGAAAATATAATTATTATCTTATTTTTTATTTTTTTATTATTAATGTAGATATTTTCAACTACTTTTTGTTGTTGAAGGACGTTATTCTGGGCCGCTGGCACATTCCTATAAGCCCATCGTTAATTGGGCCACATAGCCCACTTGTCCAGTTGCCTTATAAGTACAATTTCCCCTGCATTGTTTCCCTCTTTAAAGTTCTTCCCCTTCAGATTTGGCGATATCTCGTTTCCCAGGTTAGGGTTTCTTCGAGCTGTTCGATTTTCTTACTTAATCTATTGTTCGATCTTCGGAGATTTTTCAATTATAGCCAAAAGTGTATGAGTTTCATATTTCTGTATATGTATATTGATTTGTTTTCTTATTTGTGTATAGTTGTGCAATCTCAGCCATGGCTGGTGGAGGAAATTTCATTCATAGGGTCATTTCTTATGTCGCCAATGAATTAATCGTTAACGGGCTCTCCAACAGGTAGTTAATTCTATTTTGGTTAATGTTTCTCTGATATTGAGGGGAGGGGAGGGTTGATAACTTTGAGAGTTCATATGACTTCGCGTAATCAATTTCGTGCATATATTCTCCTGTAAAAGAACTGTCTATACCGTTTTGTTGCACCGCAATTTTTTCTTGATTAATGATCATATCATATGATTATTGATCAAGTCAAAAGTTCTGTTGTTTGATGCTCCAAGTTTGAATTTCTCTTATAGTCAATTATGTTTTTATATGAGGTAATATGCAACTAATCCATCTCTAATATCGGCCCTGTTTGTATGTGTATATACAAAATAAAACATAATATAACAAAAATATACCCTGTATAATCCCACAAAGTGGAGTCTGCAAATAAAGCATACAACTGAAATTAATAAAAGCACCTTAGGTGCCACTGGCATAGGGCTATACTTAATCCTAACAAGGTTCTGAGTTCAAATCCTGCTTGCCACAATTTTTGAATCTTTTCCGTCTGTCTAGGACATTTTCAACCTCAAAATGTAAAATTTAAGCTCCCTCATTGTAGGTGCAAGGATTCGAACCCAGCTAAGAAAACACACGGAAACCCGCCTAGACCAATTCCCCCAAACATCATTTGTAGTTTAGGGTGCCTAGTAATCAATATATACTGTACATAAGGTATATAAACTTGTATACATATGATTTTTTCCGTGGTTAACGGGTGCACATGACTCACAATGTAGGTCCGCCTCTGACCTTTGGGAGATGTGTGTCAATATGAGGAACATTAAGATGGATTTATCTTGTATGGAAGGTTGTCATTGATTTGTTGGTGATGCATAGCCTACAATGACCCCCAAAAAATATAATTTAGCTGGAAACATACTAGGGGACTCTGTCTGTTATTGATCTTTACATGTTCTAATATCGCATGCATGCTGTTGATGACTCCTTGGGCTTGTAATGATTGACGAGATGATAGCAATTTTTTTGCTAAAAACTCTCTTAACTGACTGAAGCTAGTCATTTTACATCTTCACTAGCAATTTTGTTAATATCATTAGGGTTTACTATTTTGAGGCTATTTGCGTTTATGGCCTTTGTGTGGGATTATTGTTCGATTCTCTTTGCAACATAATTGTGAACACATTGTTGGTGTTGATGTATGTTTCTAGTGATTGTGAAGATGATTGTAATTCGATATCTAAACATATGATGATCCAAGGCTGCCTGGTCATCTTCTTATCTTAATTTTGTATGTTTGTAATTGTTGTGAGATAATCAGTTTGATAGCTCAAAAATCTGTGTTCTCTTCATTATTCTTGGTGCCCTGTTGAGAAAGTAATCCTTCTTACAAGTATTTGTTTGCATATGATGCCTTTTGGTTTGACCAGAAGAAATATGATCTTTCATCAATTCTGGGGTGGTTTATTGTGTGTTGTCATATATGTCAATCTTGTGTTATAGTGCGTGCCATTCCATGTCTCTTTGCTATGCAACTACAAGCAAAGGCAAAGGCGGTTTTCATTTTTTTGCAGTTCTAACTAAACAAAGAATAAGGAATCTGTTAAGTTATGGTTAGCTTAGCTTTAAATAAGTGATGGCCTAACGGATTAAAGTCTTCTGTTGCCACTATTTCTTGTAGCCATCTTAGTGTTTTCGGAAACTTTACAGTCAGTAATATATTCTGAAGGTCAAACTTGTAGGAGATTAAGGAATTTCATATCCATTCTACTGGTGGGTACTAGTCAAGAAGAGAACTATATGTGTGAAATGTCTTTTTTCAAAATTTATTTTATACTGTGTTACATCTAACATCTTCAATTTACTGTATATACTTTTTGATTCTTAGAATTAAAAAAAAAACAAAATAAAGTCCCTTTAGCAATTTGGGTAATGCCTGAGATGTTATTTTCTGAATATACCCACTAAAAGGCCTCTTTCTCTTCATCTCAGCGCTAGTTTTCAAAGATTTGCTGTGAGGACATCTAAGAGAATGGAGGATCTATCTAAAATGGGTAACTATTATTTCCATCTTTTCCCTTGTTCTCGTGAATCTTTCAGGCCGTTGTGACCATTTGTTTTTGGTACTTGCAGCTCAGCAAAAGAGGCAAGAAATTGCTGATCAGGTGAAGGATGTGTCTAAAAATTTTGAGGTAACAATGCTAAATCTTTTTCAATCAAAGTACAAATACTGTTGAACTAGTGACTAACACTTGTTTATTTCCCAATTTATGCTTTGCAGTCTTTCAAGGACCGGTGATTTGGAAACTTGGTGTTCTCCACAAACAATGGAATGAATGTAGTAAACATTTAGCTCAGTTTGTAAAGTAGTTTGGAGACAAATGCGTAAAGTTACACTATCATTTGAGGATTTGGTATTGTATGACTCTATTGTGTTGCATTGTTTGAGTATCAATGCTTCATCCTTTTTCTTTTTCCCTTTGTGATTTCTGTACTGAATCTCTCTTGTAAAGATGCCCTAGTTGGCATGACAAATTTTGAAAATAAGCTTGGTTACAAAAATTTCGAAATAAGGTGATCGCAGGAAGTAGCTAGTAGTGGTGATGGTGCTAGCAATAATCGTTAATAGTTGTAATTGATCGTGGTGTTGATGATGCTAGCCTAAATTGAAGTTCAAAGTAATCTTCATTTTCTTAACTCAATAATAGTGGTAACAGTAAAATTATCTTTTGTAATTTTACAAGTAAAATCCGAGATGGATAACATATGCAGAAATTTTACACCTAATTTTAAGGTTTGATGTAAGGTTAAAAAAAGTTAAAATACAAATCGCTCAATAGTAAAAGAAATACACATTGTCAGTCAAAAATAAAAAAAAACATCTCGCTTAAGGTTACGCGATTTATTCATTATGGTTGATCATCAACAAAACAGGTGGCTATTTGTGCATTTTAGAGGGAAAAAATGATCCTTTTGGCTTCAAACTCGTAGCATGTTTATATTATTAAATAAAGAATCTTTATTTTGTAAGTATGGTCAAGTACATTGATATTGTTAACGTGCGTGAGAAAAATAAGGTTGAAATTGTGAAAGAGAGATGAGGAAAGTAAGGTTGAAACGGTAAAAGAGAGTTGAATGGAAAAAAAGATATTCTATATCTCCAACTTATTATATTAGTCTTGTTGTACCTTTGAACTCTTCAATTAATTCAGAATTATTTGAGTCACACAATGTTGTGTCTAAAAATAAAGCAAAGCAAAGTGCATAACAAAGTAATAGCCATCTGACTCATGTTTTCTAAAGGGGATAAAGAATTAAACTACTAGATCGGTGGAAATTATATGACAATAAACTTGAGTTTTCTTTAAGAAATTGAGACAATAACGTCTCAATATGCGGAATATTTAATTATTTTTCTTCTTTTTTATTACTACAAAAAAAATCAAAATCGAGGACCAAAATTGACAAATAACCTCAATTTTTGCCTAGAACTGACCCAAAATCAACAAGCTCCACTATGCCAAAAAAATAGTGAATCGATTTCCTAAAAATAATAACGAAAAACTCCGTCTTTCAAAAATACATATTAAAATAAAGTTGAAGGGAATAAGTAAACAACGTAATCCACGACCAAAAAAAAAAAAGCGAAAAAGAAAATACTGTTTATTTTATTTATTCAATATTTCAAGAATAAATTTTAAGTTTTACTTGCTACTTTTAATAAATTCAAAAAGATAATTATAATTTATTTTTTTCATAATTCACCTCATTAACTACTTATCTAATGAGTACCTTACTTCAATTAATATATTTATTACGTTCATGTAAACTACTTTTTTCCTCCAAATATCAAAGTATTATTTCATATATATACGTTTAAAATTCAAAGCGGACAACTAAACATTATAAGGTCCACTTGTGTTTCCGAATAAATTAATGCAGTACTAACCACCATTGAATATGGGGAAAAAATCCCCTAGCAAAAGAGTGCTCCTCAAATAGGTTATGAGAATTTGAATTTAGTAGAACTTCAATTTAAATAACTTAGATAAAATCATAAAAAAATTATTTTTTTGTGCTTAATTATTTGACCACTTTTGAATTGGCACATCTATTAAGAAAACAATTAATGACATAGTGAGTTTACCATTTTACCCCTATTAATTATGAAGTAGATGAAAAGTCCTACATTTTTCAAAGTAATTAGTCATTTAATTGAAGGTCTAATAGGTAAAAAAAATTTAACCTTTTTTTATTCATAAAAATAGACAAGTAATTAGGAAAAATTATAAAAGAAAAAATGAACAAATAATTAGAGACAGAAAGAGTAATATACAATACAAAAAGTTAAAATGACGCGTTCAAATAAAACTTTAATATCTCATAATTTCATGTTATAATTTCTTATGGTTTGACCAAACGGCCCTAAATATTAGTGCTAAATATTAGTGAGTTTTCGAATCAAGATCTAATGAAAAGTAAAAAGAAAGAATAAATTTATGCAACGTCATCACGTTTCTCATTTTTCTCCACTGAAGCAGAGGAGAAGGTCGTTACCCAATAAATCTCAATAACGGCGGCGTTTATACTTTCTCATTCTGCTTCATCAACTTCAATGGCGGAAGAGAATTCAAGGAGCAAGAAAACGATTCCACCGTATATGAAGGCCATTTCCGGCTCATTAGGTGGAATCGTTGAAGCTAGTTGTTTGCAACCGATCGACGTTATCAAAACCCGGCTTCAACTGGACCGGGCCGGTGCTTACAAGGGGATTGTCCACTGCGGTTCTACCATTGTTAATAACGAAGGTGTAAGGGCTTTGTGGAAAGGATTGACGCCATTCGCTACTCATTTGACTCTCAAGTATGCGTTGCGTATGGGTTCAAATGCGGTTTTTCAGACAGCTTTTAAGGACTCGGAAACGGGTAAGCTTAGCCCGCAGGGTCGGTTGATGGCTGGTTTTGGTGCTGGCGTGCTTGAAGCTCTTGTTATTGTCACGCCCTTTGAGGTTTGTTGATTTCCATAATTTCTTGTGATTTAGTTGTGATTGATTGGAAACTAGTTGAATCTGCTATATATGCTCATAACATGTTTGTTTTATTTTCTGATCTAGTTAATTAGTGTAACTGTGGAACCCAAACAAATCCTTTTTGACAGTAGATACTTTTCTTTTTTGAGAATCATGGTGTCTGGGCCAGCTTGCACGCAGTGCCACCAGCAACAGGTACCAGATAGCTAGATGGAAAGAAATCAACCTAGCGTTTTTATCGGATTAATAGATCAGTTGAGACTATTCAATCACATGAATTGATGATTTAGCTTTTTTCCTGGGTGAGATTGCGTACTGACAATAATAAGGAGATGATTTAGGACAAAGAGATAAGTAAAACTAAAACTAACAGCTTGAAGTACGACACGATGATAAGTCGACAACAAGGAGGTGATTAAGGACAAAGATTTAAGTAAACTAAAACTATGTAAACAACACAGCCAAAATGGAAATTAGTTGTCTTTATCTAATACTAAAAAGATAAGAAATGATTACTGTGTTTGCGGAGAGAATGTGACTATAAAGCATTTACTCCTTGGATTGTCGGGTCTAATTATCGTGTCAATACTAGTATACATGCTCTACATGCAGAAATGATTGTTGTTGGAGTGATAGCGGGTGTATGCATTCTGCCTTGTCTGAAACAGAGTGATTTGGCTAGAGCCGAGGGTAAAAAACTAACATTCGTTTTGGACTAAATGCTGCTCATATTCTTCCCTGTCTGCTCAATTCATATTTTTATTTTTTGTTTCTTCCAACAAGGAAAAAATAAATGTAGGGTCAAAATATCCCTTTAAAAAACCCAAATACATTTTCTCCTTTAGAATGGATTAGGGGTCTTTGTCCTGCCTTCTCCAAGAGCTGAGGTGATGTCTCTTTCTCATGTACACTCAACAATGACCGCGCTAAGGATGACTTAAGTTCTCTTGATTATCATTCATTATCAAACAATTGACTTCATCTCCAATTTAGACCCAACTTTTGTTTACATAAAACTTTTAACTCTGACCTCAAAACAGAAATTAGGTCAATTAATTGAATGATATACTTGAAGAGTTTATCCACATAGTGGAAGAGCATTCCAATTATCCATGATTTCCGTTTCAAACAAAGCCATGAATAATTTGACATAGACTGAGTGATAGATCTGATGTGGTTAAACATTTACAGGTTCTGTGGACACTATAAGTTGTGACCTTAGCTGACTTTGTGTGGTTTTACAGTTGATCAAGCAAGCTTTGCCAAAAGATGGCCAATTTTTCTTAGTTAGGTAATTGGAACAATTTTCTAAGGGAAGTGGCTTGCTTCAAAGGAGAAAAAAAATGTATATTAGGATAGATGATTTCTCCAAGGCTTTGGTCTAGTGGTAAGACTGGGTGCAGCAAGTGATGTGTGAGTAAGGTGTACGTCATGGTTTCATACCTTACTGTAGACAAAAAATTTGGTATTAGGGTAGAGGGGTGGACCTATTATCCATCGAATTTCTAACCATGCGCCACTGGTCCATTGGGGTTATCTCAGTTATAAAAAAAGAAGATGATGATAGTAAGGTTCTGTTAAGCTTGATCATTCTTATTCAAAAAACAGGGATTTTGTAGTTCTACTATGGACTTAGTAATTGTAATATTAATATATGTACTAGGAATTTTGTAGTTCATTCAAATTAATGGATATGCACAGGTTTTTTTTTTTTTTTTTTTTTTTGAAATAGGCAACTTTGATGCACAGAATTATTAGCAGTTCTACTTTATTGTTTCTGATTAGTGTTGATCATCAACTGTCCATTGAATTGAAGGCGGTCCTTAGCTAGCGCAGGGTTAAGGGGAGAGTGGGTGTATACCATACTTTGTCTTCTCCTTGGGTAAGATAGGTTGGACCAGTCAAACGGGACTAGGAAAAAGTGCTCTGGAGTATCACTTCACTAGTTACTAGAGTGAGAAACCAAAGTCAAGATATGGTTATGCACCTGTGGTGCTTTATCTAGAAAAGATATTGGTGCAGCTCTAGAGAAGGATGTTGGAGTAAGAATACTAGGTTGGATTAGATATAAGTTAGAGGAGGAGATAGAGTAACATTGTTGAGCTGAAAGGTTATGCCATGATTACAACTTACAACACAACAAAGAGCACAAGAAAATTAAGTGCTGCAGAATACAGTGGAAATTAAATGCTATCTCAAAATGTTGAGCAATTCAAGATAGTGCTAGATGGAGAAGAATTAGGGAGTGCAACACAGGACTAATTTGTGGATTTTCCACATAATGTTCCTTTTAGGTGGCAAAAAGTACCATTCATTTAATTGTTAGTCGGTGAAGACTCCTATAAATAGCGTGGATTTGTGACATCTGGTGATCTTTTATGAGAAAAAGAATATGATATGAGAAGCAATAAAGTGAGTGGAGAGGGCCAATGCATTTATTGTACAAGGTTATGTTAGCCAAATCTTTCAAATTCAAGAAGGAAGTAGTGAAACGATGATCAACGGGTAATTCCCCTCTCTTCCATTTAAGTTTCATAGTGGCTCATTTTTAAATTTTGAGGATGAATGCAATTCTAACAATGGAGAAATTTGGTTTGTTGACCATGCACTTGAAAGTTCTGTAAAATGTCCGGCCAACATTTAGTTAAATAGATTTTGTAAAAGCAGATCGCAAGAAATTTGCCTCACTGAGATACATCCAAGTTGACCAGGCTTAATTGGGTTTTTAAATAATTTATATTGATAACCATACAGTTAAACGAAATTAATGTCCGAAAGGTTGTAGATTTTATTCTTAAAGTAGATTTGGTTCCTGATAAATGGACTAAAGTTTACCATGGACATGCAGCTCATATTGCACTACAAATTTGATATTATCTTTGCAATGGAAAAGATAGGCGAGTTGATGGTGATGGATACCTATTGCTTTGTCGAGTATGTAGAGGTTCTAAAAGGATGGTGTGGAAATGTTTGTATGGAATACTTATCTCCTATCTTAGCTGGGATGCTTTAACCTTCCAGGGGCACTTACAAAATGCTTGCATTCTGCACTGTTCATGTGTTTCGCATTTTTTTTAATACAGAAGTCTTTAGAAGGTAATGAAAGCATCTGTAAAATAATTACACTCTGCTCATTTGTATATGGTCGCTTGTTGAGATGTTTTTACTTTCATTTGCCGGTTGACGCTAGGCTTGAAGTGGAATACCTATCCGCTGCTCCAATTGAATGTTGTCCTGTATCACTTATCAAGAATTATGTCTACAGGATACTAATTTTTGGTTATTTGCATGACTGCGCATAATATTTGGCATACTAGCATCTCTAAAATGGCTCAATATCAGAATTCAGAAGAGAGATTTTTGAAAGGATATTCAGCATAAATCACTGAATGATTGTCAAATTTTGATCAATGCAGGTGGTGAAGATTAGACTACAGCAGCAGAGAGGATTAAGTCCTGAGCTATTGCGATACAAGGGACCTGTACACTGTGCTCGTATGATTGTTCGTGAAGAAGGCATTCTCGGTCTCTGGGCAGGTGCGTCGCCAACAGTTATGCGTAATGGTACGAATCAGGCTGCCATGTTTACTGCCAAGAATGCATTTGACACAATATTGTGGAAGAAACATGAAGGTGATGGGAAAGTTCTTCATCCATGGCAGTCTATGATATCAGGATTCCTGGCAGGGACAGCTGGTCCTATATGCACCGGTCCATTTGACGTTGTGAAAACAAGGCTCATGGCTCAGAGTAAAACTGTGGGCGAGTTGAAGTACAGAGGAATGTTTCATGCCATCGCAACAATACATGCAGAAGAAGGATTACGTGCCTTATGGAAAGGACTAATTCCCCGGCTCATGAGGATCCCACCTGGACAGGCAATTATGTGGGCTGTGGCTGACCAAATAACTGGCTTTTACGAGAGGACATACTTGACAAATGCACCCTTATAGTAGGTACTACTGCAGTTTTGTCTTCGCCTTTCTTAGTTCATTTTTCTGGCAGAAGCTCAGCTAGTTTTTCCCTTTATAGTTTCTTTAGCTATTGTTTGAAGGCGAAAAGAAGATGACGCTACGCCTTATCCACATTTTTACTGAGATCCCGCAACCTTAACAATGTTTGTCTAGACTACCTCTATCTTCACAGGCTGAGGAACTGAGTTTTGCAGTAAAATTGAAATCTTTAAGTCTCATTTTGATATGTACTGAGGATAGAAATCCTAACTGGTGTGGTTGAAGTGCTTGAGAACATTGTTGATTTTTTACCCTTGCCAAAAGAAAAAAAAATAAGACATTCTAAATTTTTGCCAAGTCTTTAAGGGTGCGTTTTGTATGAATTTTTCTATTTTCTCGTGTTTGATTAGTCAAAAAATTGAAAAATATCTATTTATAGGAAAATAAACTTCTTGAGAATTGAGGGAAACGATCTCTATAATGAAAAGAAAAACAACTTGTATCGTCTCATTCCCACCCCCGTGCACTCCCCCATCCCCACCCTTATTCTCCGATGTCTATATTTGAAAAATATTTAGTTTAATTTGTTAGTTTGAAAAATTTAAAGAGAATTTATTATGTTATACCAATTTTATTCTTGTTAAATTTTGCGGAACACACGTTTAGTAAAGTCTCACTAAACCTACTGTTTATACTCTATATATGTCTATGATTTGACATATCCTTTAAGAAGTAATAAATAAAATAGTATTTTATATTTTCAAAAAGGAATTAATTGAAGGGGAAAATGGGGAAAAAATAAAGTAATTCTACTTTGATTTTGTATATTGATAAGTAATTTGGGAAATATATTTTTGATAATATGAAAAAGTAATATGAGACGAAGAGATTAATTTTTAAGGGTCATATAAACAAAAAATAATAAGTAAATTGGTCTATACTTGGGAGGGAGTTCGTAACTTTCTTTATTAACTACTTCCTCCGTTCATTTTTTACTTTTTCACTTTGAATTTTACATGGGCCTTTAAGATATAATGATTTATTTGAATATTTTGTCATAATATACATATTAATCAAGGTACATACATATTAAAAAATTATTTTTAAAATATTAAATAAATAAAAGTGAACTATTTGTCATGAAGTTTTCCAGAATTCCTACATTAATTGACAACTTAATTAATTCTTTCGTTTACGCATCTCGAGACTAAATTAAATATTTATGGAGATCACAACTTTGCTAATTTTAAAGTTGATCCCACCGATATGCAAAGGCCAAACTCATCAGATCTACTTATAGTAGTTTCCAAAATAGTCTTTGTTCATTTTTTTCTTACTCACACTGTTCTTATTTACTTGTTCATTTTTCTTTTTATAGTTATCTCTAATTACTTGTCTATTTTGATAAATAAAAATATGATAAATTTTTTTTTCTATTATATCCTCAATTAATTACTTTGAAAAGGTAGAACTTTTTGAAAATATTAAATTTTTAATTCATCTACTTATTAACTAATAGGGGTAAAAAGGTAAACTCACTATGTCAATAATTAATTTCTTAATAGGTGTGCCAATTCAAAAGTGGACAAGTAATTAGGGACAGAGTGAGTATTATTTTTAAAAATAAAATTTTTCTTAGTATTAATTATTTATTTTCTAAATGTTTTACAAGATTAATACATCAATTAATAATAATAATGTGATAAATAGTTATGTCAATTATTATTTTCTTAATAAATATTTTGAATTCAAATATAACAACTAAAAATAAATGGAAAGAGTATTAAGTTTGTTACTCCAACATATCAGAACAAATGGTATTTCACATGATCAAAAAGACATTGATAATGTTCTTTCAATTTTATTCTTATTTAAATAAAAAAAGTTCACTTAATAAAGAATTTATTAAAATTAAGTTAGTAAAAATACCTGTTACTTTCTAGAAAAGAATAATTTTCTTAAAATATGTGCTTAACTTAAGAAACACAACTAAGAAAAGTATAAATTCAAACAATGATATAGCAAAATTATTATTCTATTTATTGTTCTTTAAAAAGTATGTCAAATTATTCTCTCTATTTATTTTTATTTATTCATTATTTTAAAAATAAATATTCAGTTTGTACTTGTCATTTTTAGCATATCACGAAAAATAATTACTATTTTTTTTTATGTTTTATCCTTAACATTAATTTAGTTATTTATGTTCAAAACCTAATACTGAATATCAGAATAATGTAATATAATAATCATACCAATTACTTCCTTTTGTTCATTTTCTCTTGTCACTTTGACTTGGCACAATCACTGAGAAAATAATTACTGATATATATATTTTATCACATTATCTTTATTAGTTAATGTTTTAATATTAGATGTTGAAAAATAATTTGGAGAATAATATTTAATACTAAAGGTAACATATGAAGAAAAAAAAAACATATTTTAAAAATAAGTGATAGGTAAAAGTGAACAACGAAAGTATTTTTTAAATGTGTCATATTTAAATATATTAAAAGTGAACGAAGCGGAGCGCGCAACCAAAAATGCTGGAGGGCGAACACGATTCCCACATGTATGATAAGTATAATTTAGAAATTATTGCCTTTTATGCATTTACTCCTACATGTGGACATCTAATACTATACTATTTTCATTACAAAATTCCACAAAGAGAAGAAAATATAAGGGAACTTGAGACCAAATTTTAGTTGACTGTAAAATTACTTACTGGAACTGTGCAAATGGCTTCTTCCTTCAGATGCTTCTTAGTGTTGTACTTCTTGCTATTGTCCTTGTACTTCACCCAAATTTCAAGAGCAGAAGAAGATATTGTTGAAGAAGGGATTCTATACATTGATGGGTTTTCTTCAATTGCAAAAATTGATGAAGATTTTATTTGTGCAACTTTAGATTGGTGGCCTCCTAGTAAATGTGACTATGGAACTTGTAGCTGGGGAAATGCTTCTCTTCTTAATCTTGTAAGTTCCACTCTTTATAATTTCTTCAGTACTAAAGGAGAAAATGAACCTTTTTGGATCTTTTTAGGTGTAAAAATGAAGATATTTTGTAAAAAAAAGGACATAAACTAATTTTTTTTTTGGAAGTGGCCTAAAAAAATCATTTCTCTGCTTACTTGTTGTATAATCTATTTGATTTGTGGTTATGTTAATTTATGAGTTGGTTTCATATTAATATTGTAGTGTAAACCACTATACCCACTATATATTCTTCATATTTTGATAATTTTAGGCAGGAATATGTTTTCCTTGAAAATAAGTGAGTTTTTTTTTTCTTTTCAAGTGGTTGGTAAGTAAGCAAAAAAATTATTATCTCAAAAATATTTATATGTTATCTAGTAAAACACTATGGGGTGGGGAGGTGGTTTGGGTGGGGGGTGAGGGTGGGAGCGTTAGGTGTGTGGGTTGGGAAGAGACAATGAAATCGGAATGTCATTAATGAAACTTGTTTTCGGATTTTCATTACGGAAGTCTAATTTCATGGGGTACATGTTACCTTCTACCTTCACAGGTAGCGGGTAACTCTGTCTAGACTTGGACACATGGAAAGAAATCATCTAGTTGTTTTGCGTTCACTGATATTTGAACCGAAGACGGGTGGTTCTCAATCCACTTCATTGACTACTAGGCTACACCATTGAGCGTATTATGTTATGTTCAACCTTACATCTCATTGGACTGATGGGAAGTGTTCTTTATTGCAGGATCTAAGCAACAAGGTATTTTTCAATGCAATTAGAGGTATAAAATTTTGGAGAGACACCTATCTATGATACCTTCAAAATTTGTTTAGTAGTTTTCTGATTAATGAGTAACTATTGAAGTTTTCTCCTGCATTTTGCAGCGTTTTCTCCGTTAACAATTAGACTTGGAGGCACATTGCAAGATAGACTAATATACCAAACGAAGCATGATAAACAACCATGTACTCCTTTTCTCCATGATGATACAGAGCTGTTAAAATTCACCCAAGGTTGCTTGCCTTTCTCTCGTTGGGATGAACTCAACGAATTCTTCAAGAGAACGGGGTAACTTTACTTCATGCAGTTTTCTGCATTTTAAACTTGAGTGAGGAAAATCGTATAGGGACGTGATAGTTATGGACTGTGTTCTTGTTAGTGAAGAGCTATTATGTATATCATTGCAGGGCAAAAGTAACTTTTGGGTTGAATACTTTAAATGGAAAGAAAATAGCTTCTGATGGCCGCACTGCTTTGGGAGATTGGGATTCCAGCAATGCAGCGTCTTTAATCAGATATACAGTTAGCAGAGGTTATACTATCCACGGCTGGGAGCTTGGTATGAAACTCTCTCCGTTCTTTAACTATAGTTATTTTAAGGGTATTCTGATATGCAAATTTAGCATAAACGTAATAGAATTAACAATACTGTCAGGAGCAGGTAGTATGAGAATTATCGAGTATTCTTTTTTGTTATCGTATGAGAGAGCATATGCATCCATTTCCAGTAATTAGATCTTCATACAGGGTGATAGGGAACCTTTCCGTTGTAGTTGACAGTATATCAATAATCTTTCTCTTGAACAAGAAAATAAATTTCAAAGGGCTTCCGTAAGACAGGTTCGCATGAATCACTTCCTTCAAATAGGAACACAATATCACAAACCAACTCTGAAACTGTTGACTGATATTTCATCTCTTGGCCTACTCTCTGCTACATTTGATTTACATTTGTAGTTTCTTTCCAGGAAATGAATTGAATGGAAACGGAATAGGTCCAGCTATTTCAGCCGATCAGTACGCTTATGATGTTATAGCTCTTCACAAATTAGTGCAAGATATATATAAAGGGAAGGATGTTGTGCCATTAATCCTTGCACCAGGAGGAATATTTGATGCTATTTGGTTTCCAAAATTTATAAATAAAGCATCCAATTCTCTTCAAGTAGTTACACATCACATTTACAGTGTTGGTGGAGGTACGTTAAGCTCTTTTTATGTGATGAAGCTTTAATATTCCCTGTAGTCGTAGTATTTCTCATGTAGTTTCTTGCCCTTCGATTTCTGATTCTATCTTTTGTCTCTTGAACTTCGATTATCGCAATATTGTGTTGCAGTTACTGTTCCTTTTTTCAGAATAGTCATCATACTTCCTATAGTTATTTTCCATGATTTCTTCACTTACATTATTTCTTTTTTCAATATGCTTTTCCTTGAGCCGAGGGTTTATCAGAAACAACCTCTCTGCCTCCCAAGGTAAGGGGTAAGGTCTGCATACCCTCCCTAAACTCCACTTGTGAGATTACACTGAGTATGTTGTTGTTGTTGTAAGCTTTAATTTTCTCCTAATCCTAGGCACCTAGCTCAGCCACTGTAATTGTTATAACGGTGTCAATTTTCTGCTGAATGCCCCTCAAAGTGAGAGTCTTTCCATTATATAGAGAAAATAAAGATTACACATCCCGAAAGATCCGCCATCCTATCCCTAAAGATCAGCTATTCTATCTCTACAAATCTGCTATTCAATCCCTCTAAATCGGCCTTGCTATCCCTCCAAATCAGCTATTCTATCACAATATTTATTCCTTTGATTCTACAACAAATGTATATGATCATGCTAATATAATTATAGTAATATATACAATAACAAACGGATCATCTCATATTTAGGCAATGACCCCAACCTAGTTCAGAAAATACTTGAACCTTCTCATCTGGATGAAGAATCCAAATACTTGCAAAATCTTCAAGGCGTTCTCCGAAATTCTGGAACTTCAGCTGTAGCATGGGTTGGTGAAAGTGGAGGAGTTTATAACAGTGGTCGCAATCTTGTTTCAAATAGCTTCGTGTCCAGCTTTTGGTAATAATTCAACCTAACTGGTCTATCTATACCTCTGATAACTTTCTTGTCAATATTTCATAGAAGTGATTTTGCATCTTGCAATATATAGGTACTTGGATCAGATTGGGATGTCAGCCACGTTCGATACTAAGAAATATTGTCGACAAACATTGGTTGGTGGCAACTACGGTCTCCTCAACACCACAACCTTTCATCCAAATCCTGATTATTATGGGTATGCCTTAGCAGCTAGCTCTTCAATGTTGTTTTCTTGAAAACAAGACTAACTGCATCATCTACTGAACTAATGTAGAACACGTTTAACTTCGTAATGTAACATACTTGTTTAGCATTATACTTATTGTTACTTGCATTCTCTTTCATGCATACAGTGCTCTTTTATGGCATCGTTTGATGGGAAGGAATGTTCTATCGACACAGTTCCAAGGAATGAAAAAACTGCGCTCATACGCTCACTGTTCAAAATCTTCTGTAAGTATAAATAGTGTAAATTCGAACATGAGAGATTGTGATGTCTAAATACATAATCGATATGTTGCAGGAAGGAATCACACTGATGTTGATCAACATGCATGGTAGTAAAACAGTTAATATTAATCTTTCAGTCACACTTGCTAACACAAACGAGTCGTCAATGCTGCTACAAGTCACGAATGATCAGAACCCGAGACACGGAATTGAGAGGGAAGAATATCACCTTACAGCCAAAGATGGTGATTTACATAGCCAAACAGTGCTTTTGAATGGAAAGGAACTTAATGTGGATCATTTTGGAAGAATCCCTCTCTTGAAACCTATAAGAGTGAACCCCTCTGATCCAATTTCCATTGCTCCTCTTTCAATTGTATTTGTTCACATTCCCACTATTCAAGTGCCTGCTTGTAATATGTCTACTAGAGAGAACATGTAAGAGTTATTTCCTCCTTTGATCATGGATTTATTTTTGTAATAAATTAGGTGCTAATGAATAAGAGCAGGTTTGAGCACACTTTCAAAATCTACTATTTTGAGAAATAAATACTCAAAAGAAGCACTTTGCCAGAGTAGCAATTTGTGTTTAACTATGAGCTTGTTTATATTGACTTATTTTAGATGTTCTAAACACTTTTGTAGTGTTTAGGGAAAATGAAAAAGAGTCGATAAAGTAAGGTAAGGTCTGTGTACACTCCATGCTCTCCATTAGGGGTGTACATGGCCGGGTTTGTTCGGGTTTTTCAAATATCAAATCAAATCATTTGTGTAGGATTTTTAAATTTATAAATCAAACCAAACCAATAAAAACTCGGGTTGTTTCGGATTTTTCCGGTAAAGTATTCATACAAACATATAATTTACTTGTACTTCAAATATTTCTGTAGTCTTACCAAAATACTACTATCTAAGATGTTTCTTAAAAATATAACACAATATGATATGATTAATGACACTAAAATATCCAACAAAAATAATAATAATGAAATCGCGTAAAACAAATATTGCAAATTAACAAGTCATAATGAAAATGATCATAATTTAAAAGTACTAAATCATGCTAAAATAAGTTTAATAAGTATTAGTTACATGACTAAATATTAAAGGAAATTAAAATTAGATTATGTATTTTAATTGTCTAAACCAATGTAAAACTAAAGAACAAATATTCAATATTATTGTCATTCTTAGTGTTGAATTACTTTTCTTTTTGCATTAGTATTAATTTGATTTTAATTTAATTTTTATTATAATTATAAACATCTATGAACTATAATCTTTATTGGACCATTCCGAATTCTAAGTTTTAAACTTGAAATAATATATTAAAAGATAAAAACTATGAAAAACTATAAGAAATATTTAAAAATTATATCAAAGTAAATATTTTTATGTATAAAATAAAATTTTAAAATTATATATATAATGTCGGGTTGGTTTGGTCTCGGGTTGGTTTTTTTTAGTTAAAACCAAACCAACCCAAATATAGTCGGGTTTTTTTTCCGGGTTGACTCGATTTGCGGTTTGGTTCAGTTTTCGGTTCGATTTTGTACACCCCTACTCTTCGTATCTCAATTGTGGGATTATATTAAGTATATTGTTGTTGGATAAAATAACAAAAATAGATCACTAAGTCAGAATTCCTAACTTATATTTAAAGACATTTAAGCCCATCCAAACAAGTCTTTAATCATTCGAAAAACTCTTTTTTCAATTTTATCTAGAGAAGAGAAAAATTACAAAAGATATCGATAAAATCGGATATAATACATATAGTGGTCGAGACACTGTATTCAATAAGAAGGTTTAACATCTACTGTATGTATATATTAAAAAAATACTCGTATGACCTTTAGTGCAGATCCCGAGGCTTCGGACTAATTTCGAGCCTCCTCGTGAAATTTGAAATAAAATGAAGTTTGAGTGTGGGATCCAGTTTTTATTGAGACAACCTCAATTGGAAGTATCAACTGCTTGGTTGAGTCTAAAGTATCAAATTTAATGACACAGAGTTTCGAACGAATTTCAAGCACCCCGTCAAAAAATTGACACTTGCCAAAACTAAAAATTCTAAACAATAAGATAATTTTTTTAATAATCAACTAACCGAACTATTAAAATCTTCATCGCCCCTCTCCGGTCTGCTCAAACACAAAAAAAAACAAATAGTAATTGTACAAAAGGACCACATGTTAAAAAAATTCTACATAAAATGACAACTTTTCTTGATATTATTTTCTCAACAATGAATACTGGACTAGAAGACAATACATATATAAAGACAAATAATACCATTGTCAAATTCGAGGCATCTTCTACTTGTGGCTAAGCCTCCAAAGAAATCATAGTTCTAGAATTACACTCCCTTTTTGTGATTAACAAGGTGAGTTTTCCCAATATCATTACCACTCATTAAAAATCAACTAGTAGCAAAATTTTAGTTTTAAAGTAAAAAAAATGATATTTAAAAATTAAAATTGTTTTTAATTTTTTGTGAGTGATCTGGAGTGAAATAAGTGAAAATAACCTTTTGGTATTTTTTCAAATTTTATTAGATTTTTTACAATTCTAGAAAAGTAAAAGAATAAATTAAAATTTATGACCAAACACACCTAAGCAGTAGAAAGTGACGTTTATAGGTTTTTAGAACGATCTTAAGTTAATATATAATAATAATAATTAGTTTTACACTAGATATTTAGTGAAAGGGTGTATTCAATATAAGAGAAAACGTTTTTCATGAGAAATATTTTCGAGGAAATTAAGTCTGTTTCTTGTTTATTTTCTATGCAATATGTAAACAAAACATATTATCCTAAAAGCATTTGTGTATAACTTAGACAAATACTATGAAAGGTGAAGCGGTGGGGATGAGGCTCTATGTGTAGGAGCAAAGATAAAGTGTGTTGGATAGTGGGAAATACAAAATTAACATGAAATTTTTCTTTAACGAATGAACATAGGAAAATTGAACTCCATTGAAACACAATCTTGGTACAAGATAAATGCATGGTCTCGACAAAAGCTATTGGGTTCAGAGGCATATGCAGGAGGGGTCACCGGCTTCACGTGAACCCATGCTTTCCACCCGAAATCATATATAGTAGTGTTATATTTTTAAATTTTTTGTTAAATATAGATATGTGAACTCACACATGAAGTATCATATAATGTGACGATGATAGGGTGCACCTCTTAGTGAGGTTAGAAATTTGAAATTTATGTCTAACTTGTTTTATTTTTCTTTCTAAAATTGGGTAACGCCTCTCTAAGTTGTTATTGATAGCACTTCTGGCGTTTTAATTAATTAAGCATTTCAATTTTGGACCTATAATTTTAAAATTTTAACTATATTCAATGATAAAAGCCTAAATATCAAATCAACTAGATCCACTTTTTCATAATAGTGCACCCATCATTCCGAAATCTTGGATACCACTCTGATTGGGTTCACGTCAAACCATACTTTGCTAGATCCGCTTCTGCAGTCCTCATAGTTCCAAACCTTAATTAAGAACTTATATATAAACTTCCTTCAAGAACAGAAATTCAAGAAAGCAAAGATGAAAATAGAAAGAAAACGGAGAGTAGTACTAGTGCCATACCCATTCCAGGGGCATTTAACACCAATGCTACAGCTTGGAAGTATTCTTCATTCACAAGGCTTTTCTGTTATAGTTATACATACTGAGTACAATACTCCTAATTATTCCAATCATCCTCAATTCGTCTTCCATTCTATGGATGACGGATTACAAGGAATTGACCTATCATTTCCGAGTTTAGAAAACATGTATGATTTGAACGAAAACTGCAAGGCGCCTCTCAGAAACTACCTTGTTAGTATGATGGAAGAGGAAGGTGATCAGCTTGCTTGTATCGTTTATGACAACGTCATGTTCTTTGTCGATGATGTAGCCACTCAGTTGAAGCTTCCCAGCATTGTCCTCCGTACTTTCAGTGCTGCATATTTGCACTCTATGATCACCATTTTTCAGCAACCTGAAAAATATTTACCTTTTGAAGGTATGAGAACAATTACACATACTCTGCTTCAACATCTAAATGAAAAAATCATCCTTATAGTTAATGTTTTCTTAATGGGCGTGCAAACAGAAAAAATGACAAGTACAGTTATTTTACAGTTTAAGTAAAATATTTTGGTAAATTTTTCTTCCATTATGCTCATCTTTTGCTAAGTTTGCATTGATTACTCTATGCAATTTCAGATTCTCAGCTGCTGGATCCATTACCGGAGCTTCATCCCTTGAGATTTAAGGATGTACCGTTTCCTACCATCAAAAATACAGTTCCAGAATCGATACTAGACTTCTGTAGAGCAATGAGTGATATAGGATCATCTGTCGCGACTATATGGAACACGATGCAAGACTTGGAGAGTTCAATGTTATTACGCCTTCAAGAACATTACAAGGTGCCCTTCTTTCCAATAGGCCCTTTACACAAAATGGCACCTTTGGCCTCATCGACTAGCATACTAGAAGAAGACAATAGCTGCATCGAGTGGCTCAATAGACATGCCCCAAACTCTGTTCTCTATGTCAGCTTGGGTAGCCTAGTGAGGATTGATGACAAAGAGCTAATTGAGACAGCTTGGGGATTAGCTAATAGTGATCAGCCGTTCTTGTGGGTTATTCGACCTGGCTCTGTCTCTGGCTTTCAATGTGCTGAGGCACTGCCTGATGGTTTTGAGAAAATGGTAGGAGAAAGAGGACGAATAGTGAAATGGGCACCACAAAAACAGGTGCTTGCACATCCCGGGGTAACAGGCTTTTTCACACATTGCGGTTGGAATTCTACGGTTGAAAGTATTTGTGAAGAAGTCCCTATGATATGCAGGCCATTTTTAGGAGACCAACCAGTGAACGCAAGGTATCTGAGCCAAATATACAAGGTTGGGTTCGAATTGGAGGCTATCGAGAGAACGGTCATAGAGAAAACAATAAGAAAACTTATGCTAAGTGAAGAAGGCAAAGATGTGAAGAAAAGAGTAGTAGACATGAAACAAAACATAGTTGCTGCTATGCAGATTGAAGGCACTTCACATAAGAATCTGAATGATTTGGTAGACTTCATTTCTGCCTTGCCATCACGGCTCGCTCCGCCATTGCCTGTTGTTGGGGCAATCATGAGCTCAAACCATATAGCAAGCAAGTGTATCATAGAGTCTTGAAGTTATTTTTGAGCTCAAACCATATATTTGTGGCCTGTTAGCTTGGCAAGACAACAAGTCCTTAATCACAAAAGGAAGAATAAGATAAGAAGTGAACTTTTCATAAGTCCATGGTGCAAATGCTGAAGCAGTTTACTTTAGTTTGTTGATTGGTTTTATAAGTTGGGAACTTTGACATATTGCTTCCTAGTTGGTAGGACAATATTTTCGTGGAAAATAAATGATTTTTTTACTTATTTTCTGATGTTTGATTAGTAAAAAATATTATTGTCCCACGAGTATCTTTGTACACCTAGACCTGGAACCACCCTATAACATAGACACGGACTTGACTCGACCCGACCTCACCCCAACACTGACCTAAAACAAAACCCTGACCTCGACACCGGCTCAAAACTTGATCCTCGACCAGAACCCGACCTAACCTTAACCTAGGACCTGACAACTGACCCCATGCCACGAACTGCAACCCAAAGTTAACTCTGGACCAAACCTCAACCCAGATCAATGACTCCATCCAGAGACCTCAACCCCGACGAGGACCTGACAACTCCTGACCCCAATCCCGGGTCCCAACTTCACCCAAGAGTATTTATTGATTTTGTTTTCAACTCATTTGATATTCAATATTTATATGGACATTCGACTATGAGTGACTTCATAAGTGCGTAACTGTTGGAATAAAAATTTAAATTGGGTGACTTTGTAAGTAAAACACTCATAGTTGAGTGACTTTTGGAATAAAATTCAAAGTTGAGTAGCTTTATGAGATAAAATGAAGTTTTGACATTAATAATAAATGGTAAAACAAATTAAATTAACTAGTACACAAAATTTGTAAAGGGAGTTTTGACCTTAATACAAAGGTCAAACAAATTAAATTAACTAGTACAAAAATTGTAAATGAAGTTTTGACCTAAACAATACAAAGGTAAAACAAATTAAACTAACCAATACAAAATTTGTAAATGAAGTTTTGACCTTAATAATACAAAGTTAAAACAAATTAAATTAACTAGTACAAAATTAACTATAAACTTGTATATATAAACTTCCTTCAAGAACACTATTACTAAACTCTTGAATAGAAGAGAAACTCAAGAAAAAAAAGATGAAAATTGAAAGAAAACAGAGTGTAGTACTAGTACCATACCCATTCCAGGGGCATTTAACACCAATGCTGCAGCTTGGAAGTATCCTTCACTCACAAGGCTTTTCTGTTATAATTGCACATCCTGAATACAATACTCCTAAATATTCCAATCATCCTGAATTCGGCTTCCATTCTATGGATGACGGATTAAAGGGAATTGAAATATCATTACCGAGTTTAGAGAACATACATGATTTGAATGAGAACTGCAAGGTGCCCCTCAGAAACTACCTTGTTAAGATGATGAAAGAGGAAGGTGATCAGCTCGCTTGTATCATTTATGATAATGTCATGATTTTCGTAGATGATGTAGCCACTCAGTTAAGGCTTCCCAGCATTGTCCTGCACACTTCCAGTGCTACATATTTGCACTCTATGATCACCATTTTTCAGCAACCAGAAAAATATTTTCCTTTTGAAGGTATGAGAACAAACACATCCTCTGCTTCAAGATTTTAATGAAAAATCATTTCGATAACAATAAGTATGCTTCAGTCACAAACAAGTTGAGGTCGGCTATGTGAATCTTCACTGACCATGGTCCCTATTTACATTCATCACAAGCCAACATTATAGAAAATAAAAATAGAAATGAAAGGTACCCTTTCCAGTTGATTTTACTTGCCGTCCTTGCAAAAAATAGATGGTCCAAGATAATTGCCATTTTAGAAAACCAAGATATAATTAACTAAGTATTAGTTTTCACTTTTATCTTTACACAATAAATGTGGAAAGATATTAATGTGGTGGAAAAGAGAGTAGTATTAAATTGAGATCAAATAATAAATAAGGATAATTTGATCAAATTACACTTTTAGTTATTGTTTTCTTATGGGGCGTGCAAAAAAAAATGACAAGTAAAATGGAACAAAGCGAGTACTGCAAGGATAATTCAGCCTATAATCTTTTTCTTCCGTTATGTTGTATCTTTCACTTAAGCTTGCATTAATTACTCACTACAATTCCAGATTCTCAGTTGTTGGATCCGTTACCAGAGCTTCATCCCTTGAGGTTTAAGGATGTACCAATCCCTGTTGTTAATAATACAGTTGCAGAACCGGTACTAGACTTCTTTAGAGCAATCAGCAATATAGGATCATCTGTTGCGACTATTTGGAACACGATGCAAGACATGGAGAATTCCATATTGTTACGCCTTCAAGAACATTACAAGGTGCCCTTCTATGCAATAGGCCCTTTTCACAAAATGGTGCCTATGGCCTCATCGACTAGCATACTACAAGAAGATAACAGCTGCATCAAGTGGCTCGACAGACAAGCTCCTAACTCTGTTCTCTATGTCAGCTTAGGTAGCCAAATGAGAATTGATGACAAAGAGTTAATTGAGACGGCTTGGGGATTAGCTAATAGTGATCAACCATTCTTGTGGGTTATTCGACCGGGATCTGTCTCTGGCTTTCAATGTGCTGAGGCACTGCCTGATGATTTTGAGAAAATAGTAGGAGAAAGAGGACGAATAGTGAAATGGGCACCACAAAAACAGGTGCTTGCACATCCCACGGTAGCAGGCTTTTCACTCATTGTGGTTGGAATTCTACACTTGAAAGTATTTTGGAGGAAGTCCCTTTGATATGCAGGCCATTTGTAGCAGACCAGCCGCTGACAGCTAGGTATCTGAGCCAAATATACAAGGTTGGGTTTGAATTGGAGGTTATCGAGAGAACGGTCATTGAGAAAACAGTAAGAAAACTAATGTTAAGTGAAGAAGGCAAAGATCTGAAGAAACGAGTAGTAGACATGAAACAAAACATAGTTGCTGGTATGCAGATTGATGGTACTTCACATAAGAATCTAAATGATTTGGTAGACTTCATTTCTGCCTTGCCATCACAGTTCGTTCTGCCATAGCCTGTTGATGGATCAAATATAGCAAGCAAGTGTATCATAGAGTCCTGAAGTTAGAAGAATTACATACTTTTTGTTGCCTGTTAGCCTGGCAAGACAAAAAGTCCTTAATCACAAAAGGAAGACTAAGATAATTAGTGATTTTTTCTGAAGTCCGTGGGGAAAATGCTGAAGCAATATAGCAGCCTGTTACAATCACAAAACTTTCTTATTTTAGTCTGTTGATTTGTTTAATAAGTTGGGAACTTTGACATATTGTTTGCTAGTTGTTAGAACTGAGATATATTTATTCTTTGTCATCCCTATGTTAAAAATATAATATGTAGTATACAACGAGGGAGCTAGTAAAACAATGGTTGTGCTTGGTGTAGTCATGCATTCGATTCTTCCACCAGCCATAATATTGACCATTAAAACGCGGTGGCCTAGTAGAAGACTGACCTTCTTCCATATTGGGTGGAGCAGCCATTCCTTTTGGATTTTTTCTTTTCTTGGTGTTAACCAAAACGAAAAGTACCGCTCTGATACCACTTGTTGGAATGTATGCGTCCACGTTTTCTATGGGATCAGGTCCTCAGCACAGTTACAATAACAGAAAATAAACAAAGTGCTGAAAGTAAAGATTGCACAACAACTTTACGTGGAAACCTCCTTGCTCAAGGGAGTAAAACCACGACCTGGCCTGCCAGGACTTTTCAAACTTCTTTCACTAATCTTCTCCAAGCAAAAGTAAAAGCAAGTTTACAAACCGAGATTAGCCTACTAATCCCAACTCTAAGCAATACCTCCTATTACTTAGATGAGCCAGAGCAGATACAACACTGCCCACTAAGCTATCACCCTTAGATAACTTAGACTTTGCTAAGCGGATACCACACCGCCCACTAAATCAACTAGCTCCTAGATGACTTAGAATTTGACTAAGCAGCAAC
>NW_006238934.1:799856-803506 GCF_000226075.1 Solanum tuberosum | reverse complement strand
GCTTCTGATTGGTGAAGTACTCTGCAGCTTTATCAACTTTCTGACGCAGACAACTTTTACAGCTGTACCGCACTTTAACAGCTGGACGAGTATTCATACTCTGCAGAGGACCAGGTCCCTGCACTTGTGAGGAGATCATCAAAACACCAAAAGGCATAAGCTCTTATCACGGTTAAATAATGTGTCTATTCTTTAATACATTAACAAGTAACTGCAAATGTGATTAAAAATTTTAAGTCTAGAAGGCAGCCATAAGGGAGGACTTTTGTACCTGAAAAGCGGTAGGGGAGGGTGCTTGAGCTCGAGTATCCAGAGCTATGGTTGTCCTGCAATCAATTTGGCAATCTTGGAATCAATCTTTTAACCCACTACACCATCTTCTCCATGGCTTTATCCATTTGTTAGATATTTTTTCTCTCTGTTTCCATATCCAATTAGGAGCACAAGTGCTCTTTTTGGTGTTTTTTTTTTTTCTTTGGTCTTTTTGTCAAGCACCTTGAGCGCTTATCATTCTGAGTGATCGTCTTCATCTTTTTCTCCTCTTTTTTTCCATATTTTTGCATGCAATCGTTACCTTTATGGTCTTGCAAGCAACAATTGAAGTAAAAATATTAGCAGACTATTACAATCTCAACAATTCTTTGCATTCCAACAATTTTTCAAATTTTAAACTTGATTGTTTCAACTTAATTTCTAGTCAATTAATTTCTTGGCTGATGGCTTTATTTATTAGCACTAACTAATATTCTGATTTTTAAAAAAAAATTGAATAATTAATATAGTATGGCCGTTTTGGCTATGCATAGCTTATGCTTATAAGTAGGGGTGTCAAATGGGCGGGTTGGATTGAAATTGAAGATATTAAAATGGGTTGAAATAGAAATTGGGTTGGGTCTTGACCCGCCCAAATTTACTTTGGGCTCAAATGGGTTGGGTTTAAATGGGCTAAAAAACGGGTTGGGTCTTGACCCGTCCAATTTGACCCGATTAATCTTAGTAATTTTAACATAGTGATATTTAACTTTTATAATCACAATTCGAATTTCAGCTCAAGATTTTTTTTAAAAAAGTTACAAATGAATAGATAAATCCTAAAATATGTTAAATAGATAATAATTCATACCTTTAATATAGTAACATATCTTAGTAAAAAGTTTTAAAACGGGTTGAAATTGGAGATTGAATTGGGCTCAATTGAGATTCTCTTAAAATGGGTTAGGCTTGAATGGGTTGAGATTGAACCCAATTCAAATTATCTTGAGCACAACCCTTAAAATTCTGGGCGGGTTCTGGTTCGGGTTAAAAAAGGAATATAATAATTTCAATTAAAATCGGGTAATTTCAATTGATTTGGGGGTTTCCGTCCAAGGAGGGATATATTTGTTAAGTTTATTGACGCCAGGGGTAAAAATAACTTGCTTTTAATGGTAAGGGTAAAGTCAACCAATAAAACAAAGTTGAGGGGTAATTTTGACCCCTTACCCTATAATAAATAAAAAGAAATTACAAGGTGAGAAATTGAACCCTCACCAACGAGGTAAAAATTCAAATAATCAACTAACTGAATTACTATGATTAAAAAAACAAAACATGTTGAAAACATTGCGCATCAGCTTTTCTGGATGTTATTGTCTGGTCCATGAATACTGAATTATTGGACTAAAAGACATGCATATCAGAGACAAACAGTATGAGGCTCTTGTTACTCCCTTTTTGTGATTGGAAATGGTGAGTAGTTTCAATTTTATCACCACTCATTCAATACCAAGTACCAGGCAAAGACGGATTCAAAATTTGAATTTCGAAAGTCAATAAATTTTATTTTGATCATAAATTCACGCATAGATTTTTAGGAAAATTTCTTAGGACACTACAAATACATAATGAGAGAAAAAGCTATTGGTTCACGTTAACCCAAATACTTTTTAAGTTTGAGAGTTATACTACTACTACTACTAAACTCTTGAATTGAAAAGAAATTCCAAGAAAGCAAAGATGAAAGTAGAAAGGAAACAGAGTGTAGTACTAGTGCCATTCCTACTCCAGGGGCATTTAACACCAATGCTGCAGCTTGGAAGTATCCTTCGTTCACAAGGCTTTTCTGTTATAGTTGCACATACTCAACACAATACTCCTAATTATTCCAATCATCCTGAATTCATCTTCCATTCTATGGATGACGGATTAAAGGGAATTGACATGTCATTGCCGAGTGTAAAGAGTATATATCGTATGAACGAGAGCTGTAAGGCGCCCTTGAGAAATTACCTCGTTAGGATGATGGAACAGGAACAGGAACAGGAACAGGAACAGGATGTGCAAGGTGATCAGCTCACCTGTATTATTTATGACAACAACATGTTTTTTGTCGATGATGTAGCCACTCAGCTGAGGATTCCCAGCATTGTCCTGCACACTTTCAGTGCTGCATGTATGAACTCTATGGTCACCATTTTTCAGCAACCAGAAAAATATTTTCCTTTTGAAGGTATGAGAACAAACACATCCTCTGCTTCAAGATTTTAGTGAAAAATCATTTCGATAACAATAACTATTCTTCAGTCACAAAAAAGTTGAGGTCGGCTATATGAATCCTCACAGGCCATGTTCCATATTTACATTCATCTCAAGCCAACATTATAGAAAATAAAAATAGCAATGTAAGGTACACTTTCCAGTCAATTTTACTAGCCGTCCTTACTAAAAATAAATGGTCAAAAATAGTTGTCATTATAGAAAACCAAGATATAATTAACTACTAGTTTTCACTTTTACCCTTACTCAATAAATGGAGTTAATATCTCATATGGTCATTCAACTATGCATTATTTTCTCAAAAAGTCAGTCAACTTTGGTTTTTAATTTCAAAGTCACTCAACTATGAGTTTTTTTCTCAAAAAGTCACTCAACTATGAGTTCTTTTCTCAGAAAGTCACTCAACTTTGATTTTTAACTCAAAAATCACTTAACTATGAGTGTTTCACTTACAAAGTCATTCAATCTATTTAATTGATTTTTTTCATTAAAACTTACCAACATGAAATTTTTATTTCTAACTATTTAAACCATTTAATAACCCGATCCGTTAGAAATATATTATTTTAATGATTTCATTATTTTTTTCAACTGAATTTACTAACATGAATTTTTTATTTCTAACCATTTTTTAAAAAAAATAAAAGGATATTCATTTAAACCAATTAATTAATTTAACTATAGCACTCTAAAATCAACAACATGTAAAGAGCATTTTACAAAAAAAAAACATATAAAGACCAAATCTTAATTTACTTAACGGTAGGAGAAACATAATTAACAAATTCAAGTCAGTTTTTTTTAATCACTTCTTTTTGTTCCTTCATTATGTATCATTGTTACTAAAAATTTGAATTTACTAAAAAAGTAATTTTGTAATTTCTATATTTTATGAATAATGCATGGAGATCGCTGTATTCACACACAATTGGAGAAAAGGGGTAAAATAAAAGGTAATATATTATATTTGTAGCGGATCGAGTTATTAAATGATTTAAATGAATATCTTTTTATTTTTTAAAATTTTAGTAAGAAATAAAATTTTCATGTTTGTAAGTTTAATGAAAAAAATTAATTAAATAGATTGGGTGACTTTGTAAGTAAAACATTCATAG
>NW_006238934.1:782026-799557 GCF_000226075.1 Solanum tuberosum | reverse complement strand
TATTTCTAACTATTTAAACCATTTAATAACCCGATCCGTTAGAAATATATTATTTTAATGATTTCATTATTTTTTTCAACTGAATTTACTAACATGAATTTTTTATTTCTAACCATTTTTTAAAAAAAATAAAAGGATATTCATTTAAACCAATTAATTAATTTAACTATAGCACTCTAAAATCAACAACATGTAAAGAGCATTTTACAAAAAAAAAACATATAAAGACCAAATCTTAATTTACTTAACGGTAGGAGAAACATAATTAACAAATTCAAGTCAGTTTTTTTTAATCACTTCTTTTTGTTCCTTCATTATGTATCATTGTTACTAAAAATTTGAATTTACTAAAAAAGTAATTTTGTAATTTCTATATTTTATGAATAATGCATGGAGATCGCTGTATTCACACACAATTGGAGAAAAGGGGTAAAATAAAAGGTAATATATTATATTTGTAGCGGATCGAGTTATTAAATGATTTAAATGAATATCTTTTTATTTTTTAAAATTTTAGTAAGTAAATAAAATTTTCATGTTTGTAAGTTTAATGAAAAATATTAATTAAATAGATTGGGTGACTTTGTAAGTAAAACATTCATAGTTGAGTGACTTTGCAAGTGAAACACTCATAGTTGAGTGACTTTTGAAATAAAAACCAAAGTTGAGTGACTTTCTGAGAAAAAAACTCATAGTTGAGTGACTTTTGAGTTAAAAACCAAGTTGAGTGACTTTCTAAGAAAATAGTGCATAGTTGAGTGACCATCTGAGGTATTAACTCCAATAAATGTGGAAAGAAATTAATGTGGTGGAAAAGAGAGTAGTATTAAAGTGAGATCAAATACTAAACAAGGATAATTTAGTCAAATTACGCTTTTAATTAATGTTTTCTTATAGAGCGTGCAAAAAGAATGACAAGTAAAATGAAACGGAATGAGTACTAGAAGTAACAGGGCCAAAAGGCTCCTAGAAAGCATAGGACCTTAAGTACACGTATTAACATGATTAAGATATATTCTTCACTAGCTGGTATAGCTTCTAATTTTTTTCTTCCATTATGTTGTATCTTTCGCTTAAGTTTGCATTGATTACTCACTATAATTCCAGATTCTCAGTTGTTGGATCCGTTACCGGAGCTTCATCCCTTGAGGTTTAAGGATGTACCAATTCCTGCTTTCAATAATACAGTTGCAGAACACATACTAGACTTCTTTAGAGCAATGAGTGATATAGGATCATCTGTCGCGACTATTTGGAACACGATGCAAGACTTGGAGAGTTCAATGTTATTACGCCTTCAAGAGCATTACAAGGTGCCCTTTTTTCCAATAGGCCCTTTACACAAAATGGCACCTTTGGCCTCATCGACTAGCATACTAGAAGAAGACAATAGCTGCATCGAGTGGCTCGATAGACAAGCCCCTAATTCTGTTCTCTATGTCAGCTTGGGTAGCCTAGTGAGGATTGATGACAAAGAGCTAATTGAGACTGCTTGGGGATTAGCTAATAGTGATCAACCCTTCTTGTGGGTTATTCGACCTGGCTCTGTCTCTGGCTTTCAATGTCCTGAGGTACTGCCTGATGGTTTTGAGAAAATGGTAGGAGAAAGAGGACGAATAGTGAAATGGGCACCACAAAAACAGGTGCTTGCACATCCCGCGGTAGCAGGCTTTTTCACTCATTGTGGTTGGAATTCTACGCTTGAAAGTATTTTGGAGGAAGTCCCTTTGATATGCAGGCCATTTGTAGCAGACCAGCCGGTGACAGCTAGGTATCTGAGCCAAATATACAAGGTTGGGTTCGAATTGGAGGTTATCGAGAGAACGGTCATAGAGAAAACAGTAAGAAAACTCATGTTAAGTGAAGAAGGCAAAGATGTGAAGAAAAGAGTAGTAGACATGAAACAAAACATAGTTGCTGCTATGCAGATTGATGGTACTTCACATAAGAATCTGAATGATTTGGTAGACTTCATTTCTGCGTTGCCATCAAGACCCGCTCCACCAACACCTGTTTTTGGGGCAATCATGAGCTCAAACCATATAACAAGCAAGTGTATCATAGAGTCTGGAAGTAATTTTTGAGCTCAAACCATATATTTGTGGCCTGTTAGCTTGGCAAGACAACAAGTCCTTAATCACAAAACGAAGAATAAGATAAGAAGTGAACTTTTACTTAATGCTGAAGCAGTTTAATTTAGTTTGTTGATTAATTTTATAAGTTGGGAACTTTGACATATTGTTTCCTAGTTGGTAGGACAATATTTTCGTGGAAAATAAATGATTTGCTTACTTATTTTCTGGTGTTTGATTAGTAAAGAATATTATTGTCCCACGAGTATCTTTGTACACCTAGACCTGGAACCACCCTATAACATATATAGACCCGGACTTGACTCGACCCGACCTCACCCCAACACTGACCTAAACCAAAACCCTGACCTCAACACCGACTCAAAACTTGATCCTCGACCAAACCCTGACCTAACCTTAACCTAGGACCTGACAACTGACCCCATGCCACGAACTGCAACCCGAAGTTAACTCTGGACCTAACCTCAACCCAGATCCATGACTCCATCCAGAGACCTCAACCCCGACTCCTGACCCAAATCTCAAATCTCGATCCCAATCCCGGGTCCCAACTTGACCCAAGAGTATTTATTGATTTTGTTTTCAACTCATTTGACATTCGATATTTATATGGACATTATAAGTGAGTAACTGTTGGAATAAAAATCAAAATTGGTGATTAGTGAATTTTTCTGAAGTCCGTGGGGTAAATGCTGAAGCAATATAGCAGCCTGCTATAATCATAAAACTTTCTTATTTTAGTCTGTTGATTTGTTTAATAAGTTGGGAACTTTGACATATTGTTTGCTAGTTGTTAGAACTGAGATATATTTACTCTTTGTTATCCCTATGTTAAAAATATAATATGGAGGGAGCTATGGTTGTGTTTGGTATGAATGAATATATTTTCCTAGAAATCATTTTTGTGGAAAATAAATGGTTTTCTTACTTATTTCTTGGTGTTCGGTTAGTTTAAAGTTCAAATCACGGCACTTTTTTTTTTTTCTTTTAATGATTTCTCGGTCTTCTAAGTTAGTAGTCAGGCTAGTCGCATTTAAAGAAGACCTGAATGATTCAGGGTTAAATACTTCAATCCCATTAGGCTACTCTAAGAAAGAACCTGGGACTAAAGTAGGATCAATATCCAGCAGTGAAATTTCAACCCTATTGGCATCAATGTGCTCCATATCTACCAATTTTTCTTCGTATACCAACAAATCATATACACTCCACCCTTAATCTCTAATTAACTCGAACCCTTAATCTCTAATTAAAAGTTAGGCACTTACCACTCCACCACAATCTTTATTGGTAAAAGAGAAAGAGTTATGGTATTCATGAATGGAGTGGAAATTATGAGATAAGGGGTTATGTAACTCTTAAATGAATAAAAGTTACAAGTCTCAACATTGTCCTAGTAAGGACTTAACAAGACTTCATAGTCTCCATAGTGATCGTGTAAGAAAATGCTAAGGAAATTGGTGGTGATAACACACTCAATTATAGAGAAAAAGGTATGTATTATTTCGTATAAATCTCCGAGTATAAATCCTTCACAATTCAATCTAGGGAAGAGAAAAATTATAGAAGATAATCATAATATCAGCTAATACATATAGTAGCCTAGACATAATTTCACCAAGAAGGTTCAACATATATTATATATAAATAAATTAAAAGATAGAAAAATCGAACCTTCATATAACTAAAAATTCAAGTAATTAACCAACAAAATTATTAGAATAAAAAAACATTTTAAAAACATGCACATCAATTTTTCTTGATATGAGCGTCTCACCGTGAATACTTAATTATATTGGACTAGAAGACTTTACATATATAAAGACAAACAGCACCAATTCCAAGATTGAGGGCTTACTTGTGGATCTCGTTACTCATTTTTTTGGGATTGAGAATGGTGAGTTGTTCCAATTCATTACCCCTCATTCAATACTTTCTTTTCTGTTTCTAATTACTTATTTATTTTATTTTATTAGTTATTTTTAATTACTTATTTATTTTGACAAATCAAGAAAGGATAAACAAAAATTCTATTATATTCTCAATTAATCACTTTGAAAAAAGTAGAACTTCTTGAAAATGTTAAATCTTTAATTCATCCACTTCATAATTAATAGAAGTAAAATAGTAAACTTACTATATCAATAATTATTTTCTTAATAGGTATGTCAATTCAAAAGTGAACAAATAAAATCTCCCAAGGAGTATCAAGTAGCAGGTCAAAACAATTTATAACAAATAAAAACAAAAGGTACAATTAATATTGATAGATTTTTAGTAAAAATACGAGATCTGAGCTAAAGCTACTTGATTAACATTAACCCAAAACTTTAATGCTAGATCCGCCCTTGCTGGTCAAGAGTCCCAAAATTTGAGAGCTATACATAAACTTCCTTCAAGAAAACTAGTACCTCGTACTACTAAACTTTTGAATAGAAGAGAAATTCCAAGAAAACAAAGATGAAAGTAGAAAGAAAACAGAGTGTAGTACTAGTGCCATTCCTACTCCAGGGGCATTTAACACCAATGCTGCAGCTTGGAAGTATCCTTCATTCACAAGGCTTTTCTGTTATAGTAGCACATACTCAACACAATGCTCCTAATTATTCCAATCATCCTGAATTCGTCTTCCATTCTATGGATGACGGATTAAAGGGAATGGACATGTCATTCCCGGGTTTAAAGAGTATATATCGTATGAACGAGAGCTGTAAGGCGCCCCTGAGAAACTACCTTGTTAGGATGATGGAAGAGGAAGGTGATCAGCTCGCTTGTATCATTTATGACAGCATCATGTTCTTCGTCGATGATGTAGCTACTCAGCTCAGACTTCCCAGCATTGTCCTGCGCACTTACAGTGCTGCGTATTTGGACTCTATGATCACCATTTTACAGCAACCAGAAAAATATTTTCCTTTTAAAGGTATGAGAACAATTACTTCAACATTTAACTGAAAAATCATTTCAAATTCAATAATATAGCAATAACTACGCGTCAGCCCCAAACAAGTTGGGGTTGGCTATGTAAATCTCACTAACCATGTTCCCTATTTACATTCATTTCAAGCACCGATGATTATAGAATAAAAAAGGAAATGAAAAGTACTCCTTCCATTCGATTTTACTAAAAATAGATGGTCAATAGACTATAATCTTTTTCTTACATTATGTTGTATCTTTTGCTAAGTCTGCATTGATTACTCACTTTCAAGTCCAGATTCTCAACTGCTGGATCCGTTACCAGAGCTTCATCCCTTGAGGTTTAAGGATATACCAATTAATGTCGTTAATAATACAGTTCAAGCACCGATACTAGACTTCAGCAGATCAATGAGTGATATAGGATCATCTGTTGCGACTATTTGGAACACGATGCAAGACTTGGAGAATTCATTGTTGTTACGCCTTCAGGAACATTACAAGGTGCCCTTCTTTCCAATAGGACCTTTTCACAAAATGGTGCCTATGGCCTCATCGACTAGCATACTAGAAGAAGACAACAGCTGCATCGAGTGGCTCGACAGACAAGCTCCTAACTCTGTTCTCTATGTCAGCTTAGGTAGCCTAATGAGGATTGATGACAAAGAGCTAATTGAGACTGCTTGGGGATTAGCTAATAGTGATCAACCCTTCTTGTGGGTTATTCGACCGGGCTCTGTCTATGGTTTTCAATGTGCTGAGGCACTCCCTGATGGTTTTGAGGAAATGGTAGCAGAAAGAGGACGGATAGTGAAATGGGCACCACAAAAACAGGTGCTTGCACATCCCGCGGTAGCAGGCTTTTTCACTCATTGTGGTTGGAATTCTACACTTGAAAGTATTTTGGAGGAAGTCCCTTTGATATGCAGGCCATTTCTAGCAGACCAACCGGTGAACGCAAGGTATCTGAGCCAAATATACAAGGTTGGGTTCGAATTGGAGGTTATGGAGAGAACGGTAATAGAGAAAACAATAAGAAAACTCATGTTAAGTGAAGAAGGCAAAGATGTGAAGAAAAGAGTAGTAGACATGAAACAAAACATAGTTGCTGCAATGCAGATTGATGGTACTTCACATAAGAATCTGAATGATTTGGTAGACTTCATTTCTGCGTTGCCATCAAGACCCGCTCCACCAACACCTGTTTTTGGGGCAATCATGAGCTCAAACCATATAACAAGCAAGTGTATCATAGAGTCTTGAAGTGAACATTTCTCAAGTCCATGAGGCAAATGCTCAAGTTACTATAGAGTCTTGTCAACTACTTTCTCATTTTAGTTTGTTGATTAGTATAATAAGCTGGGAACTTTGACATATTGTGTTCCTAGTTGTTAGAACTGAGTTAGATTTCCTCTTTATTAGCCCTATGTTACTACTTCCATATGCTTTGCTTGAAAATATAAGACCTTAGTATACAACAAGAGAGCAAGTAAAACAAAAGTTGTGTTTGGTATGAAGGTCCTACGAAAAAGAAAAGTTTGTTACTTATTTTCTGGTATTTGGTTACTAAAAAAAAAGGGAAAAGGCTCAAATATATCATCGAACTTTGAGAAAATGCTTATATATGATATTTGTTAAAAGTTTGTCTCATTTATATTATTTCAGTTAACAAACATTTGCATGGATAGGTCTTTTCTCAAACGAAAATGACATAGACTCATGTATTGCTCGTTTGAATTTGTATCAATCAGCATCAGGCTTGTTTCTTGAAGAAGGAATGAGAAAAGTTTTCCTAGTGTCTTTTAGAAGAGAATTAGGATACATAGTGCATCAATTTATGTGTAGGTCAGGTGTATGTCACGGTTCAAATTTTGAACAGTCTATTGGCCAAACTTTTGGAAGGTCAAAAGTGCTTTTTCTTAAATTTTTGCTCATCTTCAAAAAATTGCTTAAGGTGTTTGGCAAGCTTTATGGAGGGACAATAAGTGCTTCTAAAGAATAACAAAAGTTGTTTTTCATAACATACTCCCTCCGTCCCTATTTAGTTGTCCACTTTAGAAATGACACACAGATTAAGGCAACAATGATTAGCATAGTGAAGTTACAATTTTACTTTTATAGTACAATTTACAATTCGAAAATAAATTAACTCAAGATAACTAATCAATGTTGGGAAGTTCATAAGTTTATTTACTTTATTTATGACAACTTTATTTAAATAAGGGTATAATAGAAAAAAATTTGTTGTCCTTTCTTGATTTGTCAAAATGGACAACTAAATAGGAATAACTAAAAGAGGAAATATGGACAACTAAATAGGGACGGAGGGAGTATAAAATAGTTTCTACCCAAAATCCCTCTTAATTTGAAGAACACTTTTTGAGAAAAAATTACACTTAGAAACATTTAAAAAAGTTCAGTCAAACACAAATTATTGTCTTTTAACTTTATAATCAACACAAAAGACTTCTCACCTAAAGTATTTTTTTTAAAAAAATATTTACAAAATAAGCTCATTTTTCTAAATACTTTTTTGACCTACCTCACCCTTCCGCGTATTCCTACCATTAATCTCTCGACTCTCGCACCTCCTCGGGTGTTACAGCACCTCCCTCTGCACATGTTAAAATACATGCACATCAACTTTTCTTGATATTATTGTCTGGCCCTTGAATACTGACTAAAAGACATACATATTAAAGACACAAACAGTACCATTTTACACCCTTTTGTGATTGGGATTGGTGAGTTGTCCCAATTTTATCACCACTCATTCAATATCAAGTAGCAGGCTTCAAAATGTGAAATTTGTACCTCTTATATTCTAATTTATGTATCATAATTTAAATTTCAAGAGTCAATAATTTTATTTTGGATATAGATTTTTTAAGTTTTTTGAAACAAAATTAACATGTTTAAAAACTACGCAAAAAATGTTATAGTCACAATATTTGTAATTCAAAATATATGAAAAAATTATGGTCAAAGAAAGATTTATTTGAATTTTAAAATAAAAAAAATGTTACATAAATTGAAATGGAAAAAGTGGATTTTTATAACGAATTCAATTTAGTATATAATAATAACTGAATCTAAAGTTAATATTTATAAATATTTACTACTCTCTCCGTTCCTTTTTATATGTCATCCCTTTTTATAAATAATTGGTTCATAATACTTGTCATTTCATAAAATCAATGCATAAATTAGCATATTGTTCTTTTTTTACCCTTGTGAGAATAGCCTTGAAAATATACATTTGACCAACTTAGAAAAGCTAAGTAAATGATTCATGTTCATTGGTTAAATAAATTAATTTATATTCATTGATTGAAAACTTGAATTCCAAAAAAATTAAAAAAAAGGTAGAAGGGTTAAATTACATTATTTCTTAATACTAATGTAAGTAAAAATGTGACATATAGAAAGCAATGGAGGGGGTAGTAAATTTCTTAGTACAAATACATAATGAAAGAAAAAGTTATTAGGTTCACGTTAACCTAAAATACTTTTTTTTATGTTTGAGAGGTATATATAAACCTCCTTCAAGAACACTACTAAACTCTTGAATAGGAGAGAAATTCCAAGAAAACAAAGATGAAAGTAGAAAGAAAACAGAGTGTAGTACTAGTGCCATACCTTCTCCAGGGGCATTTAACACCAATGCTGCAGCTTGGAAGTATCCTTCGTTCACAAGGCTTTTCTGTTATAGTTGCACATACTCAACACAATGCTCCTAATTATTCCAATCATCCTCAATTCGTCTTCCATTCTATGGATGACGGATTAAAGGGATTTGACATGTCATTCCCGAGTGTAGAGAGTATACATTGTATGAACGAGAGCTGTAAGGCGCCCTTGAGAAATTACCTCGTTAGGATGATGGAAGAGGAAGGTGATCAGCTCGCTTGTATCATTTATGACAACGTCATGTTCTTTGTCGATGATGTAGCCACCCAGCTGAAGCTTCCCAGCATTGTCCTCCGCACTTTCAGTGCTGCATGTATGCACTCTATGGTCACCATTTTTCAGCAACCAGAAAAATATTTTCCTTTTGAAGGTATGAGAACAAACACATCCTCTGCTTCAAGAATTAAATGAAAAAATATTATGAATAACAATAACTATGCTTCAGTCCCATACAAGTTGGGATCGGTTATATGATTCCCTGTTGATCATGTTCCCTACTTGCATTCATCTCAAGCAAACATCATAGAGAATAAAAATAGAAATGAAAAGTACTCCTTCCAGTTCTTCTTTACCATGGTCCAAAATAGTTGTCATTTTAGAAAATCAAAATATGATTAACTACTAGTTTTTAGTTAATGTTTTCTTAAGGGGCGTGAAAAGAAAAGGTCAAGTAAAATGGAATGGAGTGAGTACTAGAAACAACAGGGACACTTAAACATTTTTATTCCATTATGCTCTATATTTCGCTAAATTTGCATTTGATTACTCACTACAATTTCAGATTCTCAGTTGCTGGATCCATTACCGGAGCTTCATCCCTTGAGGTTTAAGGATGTACCAATTCATGTCATCAATAATACAGTTCCAGAACCGGTATTAGATTTCTATAAAAGAATAAACGATATAGGATCATCTGTTGCGACTATTTGGAACACAATGCAGGACTTGGAGAATTCAATGTTGTTACGCCTTCAAAAACATTACAAGGTGCCTTTTTTTCCAATAGGCCCTTTTCCCAAAATGGTGCCTTTGGCCTCATTGACTAGCATACTAGAAGAAGACAACAGCTGCATTGAGTGGCTTGATAGACAAACCCCTAACTCTGTTCTCTATGTCAGCTTGGGAAGCCTAGTGAGGATTGATGAAAAAGAGCTAATCGAGACTGCTTGGGGATTAGCTAACAGTGAGCAGCCTTTCTTGTGGGTTATTCGACCTGGCTCTGTCTCTGGCTTTCAATGTGCTGAGGCACTGCCTGATGGTTATGAGGAAATGGTAGGAGAAAGAGGACGAATAGTGAAATGGGCACCACAAAAACAGGTGCTTGCACATCCCGCGATAGCAGGCTTTTTCACACATTGTGGTTGGAATTCTACGCTTGAAAGTATTTGTGAACAAGTCCCTATGATATGCAGGCCAAGTTTAGCAGACCAACTGGTGAACGCGAGATATCTGAGCCAAATATACAAGGTTGGATTTGAATTGGAGGTTATGGAGAGAACGGTCATAGAGAAAACAATAAGAAAACTCATGTTAAGTGAAGAAGGCAAAGATGTGAAGAAAAGAGTAATAGACATGAAACAAAACATAGTTGCTGCTATGCAGATTGATGGTACTTCACATAAGAATCTCAAAGATTTGGTAGACTTCATTTCTGCCTTGCCATCACGGCTCCCTCCGGCAACGCCTGTTGTTGGGGCAATCATGAGTTCAAACCATACACCAAGCAAGTGTATCATAGAGTCCCGAAGTTAGAATAATTACATATTTTTGTTGCCTGCTAGCTTGGCAAGACAACAAGTCCTTTAATCACAAAGGAAGAATAAGACTAGACATAAGCTTTTCTTAATATCTTGGTGGCTATGTCAAGGCCATTGGGCCAATGCTAGTTTCTCACCTTAGCTTATTGATTTTGGTTTAATATGTTTGGAAACTTTGACATATTGTTTCCTAGTTGTGAGAACTGAGTAATATTACCTCTTAGCATTTATGATAAATTGTTGCTCCGTAGTTTTTTCCCTATGTTTACTACTTGTCTACTACTCTACTTCCAAATACTTTGCTTGAAAATAATAGACTTATATACGTAGTATACAAAGCGATTTGGTAGGGTATATAAAAATAATGCTCAATTAAGTGTATTAATAATGTTTATATTAGTTATACTTGTATTAATCTTACACAAATTATTTCTTACGTATTATTTTGTTTGGAGTATTAAAAATAATATGCATTGCATAGAAATATTTATTTACAAAAATATCCTTTACAATTATGATGAAAAAAATATAAAAAGGATTTTGAGGGGTAATTGAGTTTTTAACCATGCTAATGCATGCATTAAATCTCTTGCATTACTAATAACTAGAAATTCATGGTATTAATAAGGGAAAAGGGTCAAAAATACCCCTCAATTTTGGTTTATAGTTTGACTTTACCCTCGCCGTCAAAATGAAGTTAATTTTACCCCTCCCGTTACTAATTTCACCAAAATTACCCCTCATTTGATGGAATCCCCAAAATTGACCCAAATTATCCGAATTTTTAAAAAAAAAAACCCTATTCCCAATTTTAACCCAATGCCCCGACCTGCCCCGACCCTCTAGAGGATAACCCATTCCCCTTTTGCCCACTCTCTCAAATTCTCCATGTAACTTCTCCTCCATTGCTCTTCATTTCTCTTCCCTCTAATTCGGAATCAAACTCTACGTTCATCTCCACAAGTTTCTTCCTTTCTCGTTTCTCGGAATCCAAAAACTCCATTGAATCCACACTCTCTCGCATCCGTCAGACGCCCGATCCACATTTCAATCTGACTCTTAAATCCGAGCTCGACAACGTCTCAATATCCATTGCAGATCTCGAAAAACTCGTCGCTGAAAACTCATTTTCCCTACCGTCCTACGAAGTCCGTACATGCCTCAAAACTATAACCGATCTAAAATAATTAGTCGAACAGGTTACGTGCGAAGTAATCCCAAGGAAGAAATTCTCTTTCAAAAACGAATCAACGAAGAAAATCACAACGCAAAACAACATCATATCAGAAGTTCCAAATGTGGAATCAAAGGATTCAGTGTTAAGGGTTTTGGATTCGCGAGGATTTAGGGGCAAAAAAAATGAGGTATTAGTGAAGGAATTCGATAGGGGTAATGATGAAGAGATCAGGGAATTTGTTTTATCAGATTTAAAGGGTTGAGATGTGAGATTAATGGGGGAGTGTGAGGGCATTGTTTGTGCATAAACTGATTGATTAAGGTATATGTTGGACCTGTTTTTGGGGCAGTGTTGATTGAAGAAGTAACGAATTGTGTGTTCGTTATGGCTTCACATCAGATTCGAATTCATCAAGCTAAAAAATGTGATTTTTATCTTCGAGTGAGGAGTAGGCCGATTATCGAGAATAGTGATGGTGTAAGGTTTGCACCATATTGCTTAAAGTATGAAGGGATTGAGAAGGATCTTGAGGAAGCTAATCTTGGTGAAGAGACAGGGAATTGGTCGAATGTAGATGATTTTAAGTGGTTAAGAGCAGTGTAGTCTTCAAATTGGTCAATTTTGCCGGTAAATGAATGTGTTAGCACAGTTGATATTGAAGAACAATCAGAGGGAAGAGAAATGAAGAACAATGGGTTATCCTCTAGATGGGTCGGGGCAGGTCGGGGCATTGGGTTAAAATTGGGAATATGGTTTTTTTTTTTTTAATTTGGGTAATTGGTCATTTGGGGTTCCGTCAAATGAGGGGTAATTTTGGTGAAATTAGTAACAGGAGGGGTAAAATTAACTTCATTTTGACGGCGAGGGTAAAGTCAAACTATAAACCAAAGTTGAGGGGTATTTTTGACCCTTTTCCCTATTAATAATACATACCTTAATACACAATAACATTATTTCTACACAACATAAAAATATATACCAAAAAATTACTCATACACCAAATTAATACATTCATTATTTTTATTAATATACTCTATCAAACGACCCCTAAACATATTGGTATTGTAGCATACAATGAGACCAACTGAGCAGGTAAAAGACCATATATATTCGAACAGGACTGAGTGAAGTGAACATACCTTTACAATTTGAATATAAGAAAATAATTCTACAAAAAATAATTATAAGCTATTTTCAAAATTTTCATGTGTAAAAGCAAAAAAACACATAAAACTAAAAACAAATTTGTAATGGTATTACAAGTGTAAAATTGCATTATAGTAATTTATAAGATAAAAATATATTGAATTCATATGTTTATTTGAATTTATATTTAAAAAAATTGGTCCCTTTTTTTTCTCTGGGCCTTTTATCCCAAACAGTGTCCAGCAAAACCCTAGCCCCCAAGTCCCTCTGTATATAAAGAAGCACAACTCTGTTCAGAATTCAAACCCTAGCATAGCTCAACTATGGCGGAGCAGCCGTCGTACCTTCTCATCTATCTCCTTTCAATCGAATTGATTGAGTTTTACTTGCTTTTTTTTTGTTTTGTTTTGTAGTTTTGCAGTTTTGCCTTCCTTTTTGAATGTGCAAAAGCATTGGTACATGATCCTAAATGATGAAGACTTTAAATGAGGCTATGGATTAACATCCAAATGAAGCTTTTTTTTGTCATAGTTACTCTGATAGGATGTTTTCCATCTCCATTTTTGTTTGTTTCTAGTTTTCTGTGCAATTATCATAGTTTGTTAGGTTGTATAGATCATGGAAGATCTAATCTGTGTTTTTGATGTCTATTAATTATGCTGATAAACATTTTGATTGAGTCTAGAGTTTATCAGAAATAGTCTGCGTACCTTCTATACACTTGTGAGAATGATGAAGGGCAACTTTGCCGAGGTGATCTTTTATTGTAGATTTTCCTCTTTTTCCCTGTTGCCAATATTGTAATTGGACAAGCTTGGAGTAGTTTTGATTGATGCCTACTTGTGGTTTTGCATCAATTGATCCTCTAGCATGCCTACATTTTTTCAAAAATTGAAGTTTTTCACTTGTATATCTCGGGAGTGTGGAATGTACACAGATCTTACCTATTGTTTCTCTGGAAATTGAAATCTTGATTGCTCGTTTTTAATGGCAACTTTGCCGAGGGTATCTGTTACTGTTGATTCCCTCTTTTTCCCTGTTGCCAACATTTAAATTAGTTGAAGCTTGGATTAATTTTGGTTGATGGATATATTTGTGTATGATGATACCAACCACTTCCAGCTTGACGACATTCTTATTTCTTATTAAGCTTCGAGCTTTACTTTCTTTTGCTTTGTTTTTCTGAGAGTGGATTACCTCAAAAACAGACTTTGCATTATGCATTATGAACAAACATCTACAAAATCATCAATGAATCACAAGTGCAAATGAAAAGTAACTTAATAGTGAAATTGATTAAAAAAACCTGTTATTCTATTACAAGTCTAAGAATTAGAGAATTGATTATGCAATTAATCTAGAGAAAGAAATGTTAGGTCACACATTGACCAACTAGAATTTTTAGATAATTAAGAGGAAATGACATAAAACATAATATATATAATCATTTTTTATATGTCAAGGGGTGGTTTCCGATCATTTTTACATTAGCCAAGGAAAATCTGTCATATGAAGCGGTTAGTGGAAGACTTCAGAATATCTTGTCTGCGCTTGTGTAGTATTTTTTATTTTTACTTTAGCCCCCTAAGAAACTCTAGAATGCTATTGTGTAGCATTTTTTATTTTTACTTTAGCCCCTAGGAACTAGTATAAATAGAGGTCTCTCATTTTGTAAAACATCTAACCAAGTGTAAAGCATTCTAGTTTTGAACTCAAATTTTTGTAATGTCGAGAGAGTTTTGCATTCCATTGTCTTGATGCTTGTTTTAGCCCATAAAGAAATTTAGTGAGTCTACACATTTTATTCTCCCCTGACTCTTAAATCCCTGAGAAAGGTCCATGTAAATCTCATCAGATCATTGAGGGCGAATTCTCCTGTGTCTACACACCTGAACAATATACATATTGTGGTTCTCTATGTATAGATACGAGGAACTTTTGTATTGGAGTTCAATTTTTTTGTCAGATATGGAATTGTGGATAGTGCAATGATTCCTACTGTTGTTGGGTTTTTTACTTAGTTGGGAAAGATACTTCTTTTTTTATAGATAAATTTGTGCTTCAAACTATTGTAAATTGACAGAAGTTCATGTCTATTCTTGATTTTTTATTTTCACAACTATTACGTTTTTAGTTTTAACTAAGTTGAGGTTGGCTATATGTCATGTTGCTCCATTTATGATAATCTTTGATGAAAAAAAATCTTGGTTCATATGCCTATTCTTAGTTCTCATTCAAATCATACAAGTAAAATTTTGAATTGTTCAATAAAAAGATTATAGGCGATAAATATTAGTAACTATAATAAAATTCAAATTAATACTAATGCTAATTGAAAATTAAATCAACTCTAATAATGACAATAATATTGAATATTTGTTCTATATTTTACATTGATTTAGACATTTAATATACATAACCTAATTTCAATTTTTTTTTTAATGTCTAATCATCTAATTGATACTTATTAGACTTATTTTAGCATGATTTAGTATTTTTAAATTATGATCATTTGCAGTATTTATTTTATGCAATTTCAATATTATATTTTATTGAATATTTTAATGTCATCACTTCACTCAAATATTGTGTTATTTTCTTAAGAAATGCCTTAATAATTGTATTTTAGTAGGACTAAATAAATATTTGAAGCATAAGTTAATTATATGTTTGTATGAACACTTGATTGAAAAAAAACCTAAAATCTGAAAAAACTTAGAAACCCCTTAGATTGAAAAATCTGAGTTTTATTAATTTGATTTGGTTTATAAATTTAAAAGTTCGACACAAATAAGTTGGTTTAATATTTTAAAAATTCAAACTAACTCGGTCATGCATCCCCCTACTTTAAACCAATTATATTTAATATAATCATTAGTCATTACTGACACCAACATAGATATTATTTGTTTATGGAAGATATCTCATATCCGTGTTGCAAGAAGCAAGGGATGTCGTGAACGGTGGAAGGTCACAGAGAATTGACCTATTCATAGAGTGATCCTATGATCGATATAGACTATCTCATTCTTTATTCTATTCTATTTCTGAATAAAGAAAGAAGGGTGACTCAACTTCTCAGCTAGAGTTGGTGGTGGGACCTGTTGGCATAATGCACGCTGGAACGTGGAAATTCGAGGTCTCATGAACTACTACTAAAAACCAACCTTGTTTTTGTTTTGTTTGTGGACAAACGATATCCGGTTAGGCCTATGGCTGGATCCTTTTAGATCTACGGGCCGGCCGGCCCCGGCCGTTTACATGAGCATAGGGAATCTATACTCGAGCGTTCCACTGGGCCCCTGACAGGATAGGTGAGGAATCACTCTGGATCTTCTTTTTTTGGGCTACAACTTCGCCTCACATGTCTTTTTAGTAATTACTTGTAAAATTGTTATTTTTATTGATAGATAAATATTATATTGTTGATATTGGTCTTTGAAATACGAAAAAAAAAATAGCTTCATACAAAGGAGATTGTTCAAACTATGTGCACTACTAAAAAAAAAGATTTAGCGATAGATAGATTTTATAGCTAAATAATAAAATCGGTTACTAATCTTATTCATTGATGAATTAGCGACGAATTATGCTAGAAATGAAATAATTAGTGACGGAATAGCAAGAAAAGTAGTAGCTAAATTCAGTTTTATTTTCCAATGGTGGAAGAATTATATTAAAAAGTAGTCCTGACTTTAACACATTATAAATTATGTTCAATTTTATTTTTTTATTGAACTAAAGTTCGATAAATAAATATTGCATTATTAGAGCAACTTTCACATATAGCAAACATAAAAATCATATTTGTATGTTATAGTTATAGTTTGCATAATTGTGCTCCATAACAAATTTTTTGTTTGCTATAGAACTTTTGATTTGTATAATTCGCTAGATACATCAAATTTTATACAAATTGTTCAGTTTTGTATAAATTCATTTATACATTGTAATTTGTATAATAAGATCTGTATTTATATAATTATAAGTGTATAAGATGAAAATATATGTATTTGTATTTGTATTTGTATATACACTTTGCTTTTGCTTTATACAAACACAAACGTATTTTATATCGAAATGTATAAAATGATTAATTGTATACCGAAAATGGCTAATTGTATACCAAATCAGATGGCAAAAAATGGGATGTTTGCTGCGAATTACAAATAAAATAAACTAAGGCTATAACATTTAATTTGAATTAATAGTTTGCTATTTCATACAATTTTCCCTTATTTTTATATAGCTTTATTATTTTTTTGTTATAATTTTTTACTAATTTAGTAAGATTTACAAAAAATATCAAATAATTTTGATAGTGTGACAATTTATAAAAAAATTATATTTATGAATAAAAAATACAATTTAAAAATTCAAATTATATTACTATATATTAGAAGAGTCTAGGATTTACTACTATTGTTCCAATTAAATCATTACAAATGTCCAATACTTACTATATAAAATATACAAGTGGGCCCCACCTCCTTCCACTTAAATAATATTTTTCAACCTTATCATGGTAAAAGTTGAATTTATTATCCTTTTCATTTAATTTTATATGATATTATTTTTTCTATAAAATCATTATATATGTTTTAATAATTTAAATTTCAAAAACATTATAATTTAACTTTAAAGATTTTATTTTATCAAAATCTTGTACATTGAAATATATAGTTATGAATTTAAAATATTTTTAAAATCATATAAAAATTTCAATAACTTCTCAAATTCCATAATATA
>NW_006238934.1:773945-779570 GCF_000226075.1 Solanum tuberosum | reverse complement strand
AAAAAAAGTACTACAAATCACAATAGCTAAAAATTTAAAATATTTTTAAAATCATATAAAAATTTCAATAACTTCTCAAATTCCATAGTATGACATAAATTAAAATTAAAAAAAATATATATATTGGGCCCCGTGCTGGCACGGGGTCCTATATCTAGTGTCCAAATAAAACTTAAGCTCACCTAATTTGAATAAACTTCTTATCAAATTAAAATAGACCAAATAAATTGAATCGTATCATAAACCCGCCCACAACCATAGTTGATTTTAGTTATAATCCCTCCTTAATATAATTGTCATTAAGTTAATCCTTTTTTCTTTATCCGTACTTAGCACAGTTCCCTAGGTCTCTTGTACTTCCCCTTGTCGTCTATCTTTCTCAAATAATCTTCAAATTATTACTGGTATCAATCTCCGTTGTTGTAGATCGATAATCCATCCCCCATTGGAGATTTGGGGATGAAAGAGTCAATCAAAAGCAGTACCAGCAGCAGCGATGAAGCTGTCTGGGAAATTAGACCCAGCGGCATGCTTGTTCAGAAGAGAGAAAACGATGCTGCCGCTAATCCCACTATTATCATCAAGGTCTCGTATGCTTCTCAGGAATTTGACCTTCCTGTGCCACCTGAATTCACTTTTGGTAATATTCTCCCCTCATTTCAGTAATTTTCAGTAATATTTTTGGTTATATTTCGAGGTCGAAAGGATAGGGATTGTCCAGTTTGGTGTGGATTCTGTATAGAATGTGTGTTTATGAGTTTGTTTATTGTATGTTGCTTGGTACTAGTAGGAATCAAATTTTTAGTTTATGTGTTCCGGATCACAATTTTAATTATACATGTTAAAAGTTAAAAAAATTAGGGTTTAGCCAAAACTATTGAGTTCTGCCAAAGCCGTAACTGTTAGCATGATGGATAGCTCACACATAATGAATTAATAGCGAATAATTGTATATATTAATGTAACTATATAGTTTTGTATATGAGTGTAATTATAGCCAAAACTATTGAGTTCTGCCAAAGTCGTAAGTGTTAGCATGGTGAATAGCTCACACATCACGAATTAGTAGTATTTAATTGTATATATTAATGTAACTATATAGTGATGTATATAAGTGTAATTATAGAGATTTGTTGTAGTAATCAAAGAAAATAAATATTGTGATAGAATAACAAATTTGGAGGGATAGAATAAAGAATTGTTAGGGATAGGAATGACGGATCTTTAGGGATGTACTATGTATACTTTCTATTTAATGGCAGCACTCTCAATTTGAGAAGCATTCAACAGAAATTTGAAAGTAACCACAATAATGTCTCCACCCCTGGTAGGATGTGACTTGTATCTATCCTTGCATGGTTTCTCAGTACAGTGGATAATGTTTCTAAAAAATGTTATTTCGTCCGTTTTCTTTCAATTTCTTAATAAATGATGATGTCAAGCTGCACTTGCACCCATCTCAACTATTCCATTGGGACCTGCATCCTCCCACCAAGGCTAAGGCTTAGATAGATTGAAAGAAGTCTACCGGGTTTTCTTACTTTTTTGGAATTTGAACTGCCTCCCATGATTCATTCGAGCTTCATCCACTTTTATGCCACACTGTTGTTGCACCACTTGCTACTTATATAATGGCAAGGTAGATTTGTAATTAGAATGGGAGGAAATGGAATGGTAGCTATCTACATTTTAGGATGAGGAAAAGTGTTTACAATGATAACCAACTACACCACAGTGCCTTCTTAAGCTCTTACCATTTTCTTTTTTATCACAATAATTGAAAGCGATTATAGTCCTCGAAAGCAATGTTTACGACATTGTTACCTGTGATCTGTGCGGTGTTTCAGTGTGTGTAAGCTTTTATTAACTCAAATCAAATCAATTTAGTAAATGTAATAGTTTTTATTGTTTTAGTGAAAGTAATAGTTTATTGTTGGATTTACTAAAATTCGTTCATGTTAAATTACTGTTGCATCGTCTATATTTGTACATGGATGTTATAAGTTGTCCACAATACTCTTGCTATGCTTGAGCTGTTCTAAGCATTTAATGCCAATCAAATTTGGATATAGGTGAAGTAAAAAGTATCCTTTCCTCAATAATCGGTTTGGAGCCTAAGGTGCAAAAACTTCTATTCCGTGGAAAAGAAAAAGAAGATCATGAATATCTGCACTTGGTTGGTGTGAAAGACAATTCCAAAGTGTTAGTTATGGAGGAAGAAACGGTTGAGGAAAAAATTCCTGAAGAGGTTAGGGTTACCACTGAAATATCAAGAGGAGCCGAAGCTGTTGCTGAAGTGAGAACAGAAGTGGATAAGCTCTCAGAGCAGGTTGATTTCCTTTTGTTGTAAGGTGGCTGATGAAACCATCATCTCTTAATTTGAAGTCTTACTTTGGTCTTCATTACAACAGGTCTCTGCTGTACAAGCCGTCGTGTTTGGTGGTACTAATGTTGAGGACAAGGATATTATCCATTTGACAGAAATGCTGATAAGACAGCTACTGAAATTGGACGGCATTGAGGCTGCAGGAGAAGGAAGAGTACAAAGAAAGTCGGAGGTTTGTTTCCTAGACAATTAAGATTTTTCCTACTTGTCAAAATAATAATTATTGAGTTTATCCTAGCTTGACTTTCTACTGTTGCGATATGCCACTAACTAGACTTTGAATTGTATTTGATGTTCTTCACCTAGGTAGCACTTGGTTTCAATTCTGATGACTTAACATTTGTGTAAAAATGACTGAATAGCTTTGCTAATCATGTGTAGAAAACCACATAAGATAGATAAAATGTCAAGCCCTCAACCCTTCGAGGTGGCCCAGTGGTTTGGGCTTGGGACTTCCATGTTGGAGGTCTCAAGTTCGAAACCCCTTGCCAGCAAAAACAATGGGTTTGCCTTCTGGGTCGAGCTCGTCGCACTGGGCTTGCCTAGTGCGGGTTACCTCTCCTATGTGGTTTGCGAGCTATTGCATAGGATCAGGGATTTTACCTTGTGCGCACCCAAAGGGTAGCAGCTGCGGGTTTCCCTTGTCATAAAAAGTAAAAAAATGTCAAGCCCTCAAAGTTTGGAGATTCGAGGCTGTATGCATAATTCCCTTTGCTGTTCTTTCTGGTAGAATTATGCCCTTTTTTTACAGTATATTTTCACTAATACCGAATGTTGCTTTATAATTAATTGCATGAGATTGGATTTTTTTTTTTAACATAACTCTGTGACATAGCTTGGATGTCTGCCCAAACATAAGTTGTCCCTTTAAATCTTGAAAATAATTACATTCATTTTGACACCAAGAAGTCCATTTTGTTCGTATTAGGCCTGATCTAAATTATTTTATACACAACATAGCAAGTTGAGGCCAGCTGTATGAATCATCACTGTCCATATCGCTGCAATATAAGTTCATCTCATTGCAGTATTGTATAAATTAAAATAAAAAATGAGTACCTGAACTTTTCTATATTTTCCTACTGGCAGGACTAAGGGGCTCTTAGAAAATAATGGACTAAAATAGACATGCTAACATAACTAAATCTTAATCCCAACTAATTGGTATTGCCTATTCAGATCTCTTTCTTCCATTCTTCCCTATTCTTTTCGCTAGGTCTGCATGGACTTCAAAAGTTCTCTCATTTTGCCATATGTGGTTAGATTTAATCGTCTAATATTGTATGGATGCATATATACCTTAGCATCCTATCCACAGACACACATCTTGTAGATATGTTGGACTTAAGCCTGACAGTCAGTCCCATATAACTTGCCTTCTAAATTAATGTTTTCGGCGTGTTATTCTTATTGGTAATCAAGATAACAAGCTTTGGCTTAAAGAGAGGTTGAGTGGATGATGAAACTTGCCTTTTAAGTTAATTATTTCAGATTTTATTCTTATTGGTAATCAAGAGGCGAAACAAGCTTAACTTCTAAAAGAAAAGGAGAGATGTTACCTAAGGGTGTGGCTAGTGGTCGATGTAATGGGTTGAGAACTATGAGGTCTCAGGTTCAATCAGCCAGAGAAAAAAACATGAGGTGATTTCATCCCATTTGTTTAAGCCTTGGCGGACAAATTTACCCAGTACCAGTGCCTGTGCTGCTGGAAATTAGCAGGTAACACGTGGAATTAGTCAAGGTGTGCCCAAGTTGGTCCAACACCATAGTTTTTTAAAAAAAGATGTTACAAGCTTTGGTTAAAGAGAAAGTGAGTAGATGATGAGGGTCTTCTGTCTGCGACCCTGTGTGTCACATATTTATAAATTTAGCTCAGCAACATTTCGTTCTTCCGTTAAAAAAATGGTTAATAAGAAATTATGCAATGCATATCATTTTGAATACAACTAACAAAACAATCAATAAGAATAATCCAGGATAATTTGTTTTCAAACCAAATGACCCCTGAATGAGTTAAATTTGTATGTCATCTAAAGAAATAAAAAAACTAATAAAACTGAAACGAAAATAATCAACTCTCTTTGGTTTTTTGTATTTGTTAACAAAGAGATATAGTGGTTTTGATTTCTTTATAGGTAAAAAGCAAACCAAACTGAACCATGAACATTCATAGCTATGTCTATAGAAATTTTTTGGTGGAATAGGATGCTTCCACTAGTAAATGCAAGGAAAGAACTATAACAACTGACTCAAGCTAGTTGGGTCGACTATTTGAATCATTATTATTCATTTCACTCCTTTTAGACTGTTTCATTCCAATATTTGATAAATTAGAATCTCCAACCTTAGAAATTCTCTACATTTTCTATTGACATACGAGTCCCCCAGCGAGATTAACAAGTCTCCAAACAAATATGGACTACCACTAGACCTAATGGTGTAGCCTTGTGGTCAATGAAGTGGGAGAGAACCATAAAAATCTCAGGTTTAAATTCCAACGGAGATGAAAAAAATACGATGTATTTATTACGTCTTGATTACATGATATATCATACCATTGTCCAGAAACTTTGAGCTTAGATATCTAAAGTATCTACATTTAGGCCTTGCAATCCTGTTTATCTTACATCAAGCCTACTCATATGCTCGTTGCTCTACTTATAGTGCATATATTTCGTCTTATTTCCACATATCTTAGAACTCTTACTCTCAAAGATGTTTCTATATAATTCTAAGTTTTTGTTGATACCCTTGGTTGATTAGTCAATCAACACAATATTGTCTGCAAAAAGTATACACAATTGGGAAAAATTAATAACTCAAGGGGAAGTGCACAGCTGATTCCAGAACCGCCATTTAAGTTATTTAAGCTGAACTGCAAATAATTAAAGCCACTCGCTACTCCTAGTTGACAGTTGTGTTAAATCAGCTAAACCTAATTTGATATTCTGATCATGGAAGCTGGAAATAAATTTACCATTTAGGATGCCTTTAATCACTCATATGGAAAAGTGGCAAAACATCGTTACTGCTTAGGTTTTGTGAAATCAAAATTACCAACAACAACAATATACCAAGTGTAATCCCACAAGTGGGGAGGGCAATTATAATGTAACCACTTTTCATTGCAAACTTCGACACGTCTATAATGACATATCTTTATTATTAGCTTGGTTATCCATGAACAAAGGAAATATTTGGTCGGGAAATCCCCCCCCCCCCCCCCCCCCCCCCTCCTC
>NW_006238934.1:738724-773807 GCF_000226075.1 Solanum tuberosum | reverse complement strand
CTCGGGACACCCCCCCCCCCCCCCCCCCTCTGCTTGACTTTGCCTCTCTACTTAAGTTCCTCAATTTCTGACTTGAACTGTCACTTCGCTGGAAAAGTCAGATCACAATCTATCTTATTCCTTGATGTTTATTTATTTGATCTCAGTAGCCTCTTTGTCTGCATACATTGTGAACTTCCTTGGCAAACCGATTCGAATTGCATAACTAATGCATTTCTATCAATTATTAACGGTCTAAACTAACTGTAAAATGGTAATTTTCGCTGTCTTCATAACCTTCTACATTGATCTTTTGATGTTTAGAAACTTTTCCTTCATATTTGAGATATCTGTTGTGAATATGATTAGAAAAGTGGAGCGTTGTTAACTGCTGCATTCAATACTTGCTTCTAGAGGAAAACTGCTGCTTGTGCCCTATTGGGTTTTTACATGATTGCAAATATTGATGATCAGTGCACTATAATGTCAAGTTTTTTCTCCCCTTTTCAGGTTCGTCGTGTCCAAAACTTAGTAGAGGCAATGGATGCAGTAAAAGCAAGAAATTCCAATCCCTTTATCAACAACAGTAATGCCGTGTCAGTGACTACTCAATGGGAGACATTTGAGTCGGGGGTTGGAAGCCTGAACGCTCCACCACCACCTAGACCTGTGCTTGAGGTTGGAAGCATGAACACCTCATCTCCTCCTAGACCTGTGCTTGGGGTTGGAAGCATGAACGCCTCACCTCCTCCTAGACCTGCATTTGGGGTTGGAGGACTGAACACCCAACCACCTCCTACACTTGTGCTTGGGGTTGGAAGCATGAACGCCTCACCTCCTCCTAGACCTGCATTTGGGGTTGGAGGACTGAACACCCAACCACCTCCTACACTTGTGCTTGGGGTTGGAAGCATGAACGCCTCACCTCCTCCTAGACCTGCATTTGGGGTTGGAGGACTGAACACCCAACCACCTCCTACACTTGTGCTTGGGGTTGGAAGCATGAACGCCTCACCTCCTCCTAGACCTGCATTTGGGGTTGGAGGACTGAACACCCAACCACCTCCTACACTTGTGCTTGGGGTTGGAAGCATGAACGCCTCACCTCCTCCTAGACCTGTGTTTGGGGTTGGAGGACTGAACACCCCACCACCTCCTACACCTATGCTTGGGGTTGGAAGCCTGGCCGCCCCACCTCTTAGACCGCCATCTACTATAGTGACCGAGGATTGGGAACAATTTGAATAGAGTAGCTGTATACGTTTCCATTTTATGATTTTGAAGAAACAGAAAATGCCAGTTATTAGGCACTACTGATCACTATTATTTTGTCATCTATACTATCGTTACAGTAAAATATTTTTGGTGGCTGCAAGTTCATGATCAGGCAAACATAGAGGTTTAATGAAATCGTGTTGGTAAGTTACTTCTGTGTGTTGTATAAGATTAAATCAAAGTTTAGTGCATAATTCTTTTATTCTTCACCTCATATCTGGCAAACCTCTCAACCAAAGCAGTTTTCGAAACAACGTGAACCAGGTTTCACGAAATTATATCGTATAATCACCCTCAAGGCCACTCCATCTAGGGGTGTCAAACTGACGGGTTGGACTAAACTAGGGCATATAAAATTAGCACTCGGATAATAGCTCTGAAAATGAACGAACTTCTTGATATCAAGTGTTTTGTATCGCCTTGGCCCCATCAGGCGCGAATTCGGATTGGTCGGGCTAGTAATTTCTGATACAGGATGATTAAATAAAAAAAATGTAATATATACAAGATTTGTCTCTTTCTACTTTCTAGTCATTAGTTTTTATGAAGCTCAAAATCAAACAAATCGATGATGGTTCACTTGTTACTTTCAATTTCCGGACCTATGTGCGCGCCTTTGTCTCATAGACCTCAATTATTCTTTTGGTTTCACACACGGTACCTTCTTCTGAGGATGACTAATTCAAATTTATGACAGGAAGTTTCACTTTTTAAAGCGGTAAGGTGATTTCATACCTAGGGTTCAAATTAAGATCTATTCAATATTTTTTTACACGGAATCCAAGTTAATTTTGAACTACTACAACATATGCAGTGGGAAAGGTAAAGTATGCACAGACCTTATAACTACCTCGTGGAGGTAGAGAAGCTAATTTTTGAGCTAATAATTATTAAAGTATATGACATATTCAAAGCTAATATCTTGAAAGTTTGAACCCTAAATGTTAAGTATATTCTGAATCTGTCTCTATCAATAGACTTCGTTTTCTCATGGCCCAAAGTTCCTACGTAAATAGTGACATTTCCCTCTTTTAGTTTTCTTGTCCCATTGTTGGAATCATTTTCACATTTTGATATAATATATGGTCCATATTATACCATATTATTCATTTTCAAAAAATCTCAAGTTACCTCCAGTCCAAAGGAGATAAATATCATGAAAATGGACAATTTAAAAGTGGGCTATCGTACATTATAACATGCCAAAAACACATCAATGAAATTTTGTATCCTATTAAACATGAAAAAATTAAAATAAAATAAATAATATACCATACCATATACTATATTTTTGTTAGAACTTTCTTTCTTTCTTTATGTCTACTTTGATGAAAACAATAGTACCTTCCATGGCTCCAAATGTTTTTTACCAAAAAGATGATGATCCAATTATTCTATCTACTAAGGATCATAATTTTGCTCTAAGTGGAGAAATTATGTTGCTGGTACTTGTACTTCTTTTTACTCTTTTTATTGTCACTTTGATTTTCTTCTTGTGTATGAAACATTATTTAAGGTATTCTTCATGTACTCCATCAGACCAAATTGTTCAATCACCTAATTATTTTTCCACTCCCATGACAATTAAGCCGTTGTATCGCGATATCGTGGAGCCATAATTTTTTCAGATTTTAAGTCATATTATATATGTATATTTGGAATTGTACGTTGGATTTAGAATGATTTATGTATTCTAATTGTATGTATATATATATATATTGATCTCTTTTCTATCTGTATTAGATAATTTAGTTGAATCCACAGAACCTGCTTTAGACTTGTTTTGATAGCAAAGAATAATTTTTGAATGATTATTATCTTATTGTATGTATATATTTTGATCACTTTTTCTATTTGTATTAGATAGTTCAGTTGAATCTACAGAACCTGCTCTAGATCCGCCTCGGTGGCAAAGAACAATTGACTTTAATTTCTTCTTGATAACTTTAAGGTTGTTCTTGTCTCTAGCATGAAGCTATAATAGTACTATGGTTTCAATTTATCTTGGTTTTGATGTCTTGGAACCTTGATGCTTGGGATTTTTGACAAATGAACTAGAATAATATAATTCTAGCAACCAATGCTTGTGATTTCATTTTCAATGGGTTTCAAATATTATATTCAGCGACGAATTCAAATTTAAATTATGAGCGCTCAAATATTGCCTTACAAGAGATCTTCACTTTAACACATAAGAAAAAAAGAAGAGGTCATTTTGTTCTATTCAATTTGGGTAAAGGTCCTCAATGTTTTACCGTATTGCTTATTAAATCATGTCTCCATTGTAATACACAACAGCACCAGTGGTCTAGTGGTAGAATAGTACCCTGCCACGGTACAGACCCGGGTTCGATTCCCGGCTGGTGCATGTTATTTTTTTTAAAACATTGAATAGATAATTCATATTTCACAAGTGCAATCAACATTACAATTTTAATCCAAACTTACATCACAATTTTAATCAAACTTATAAATAGTACTTATTAACTATACAATCTTATCGTTCATCACGAGTTGATCACACTAGAATTTATCTACAGTAAATCCGTCTCTCAACACCTCATAAGCCTCTCTACTGCGGGATTTCTTCAACCCAGCCGTGACATAAAGCTTTGATTTTTCAGATGAAATGGCAGTAACTTTTACCCAGATCATCACCTTTGTTTTTATTCCCTCTATGTCAGCTAGCTTTCCTTTTTCCAAGTATCCAGTAACTGCCGTAGAGAAGCGTAATACAGATGAATCCCTGTAACCAACCTCACATATTGAAGGAATATAGACAGTGATCTTCTTGGTTTCTTCGTTAAACTCATAGTTGGTGGCATCACGAGGGAAAATGCCTACTGGAATGTCATGCTCCTTCAGCAGTTCTGGCAATGGCTTTTGCATTTTCCCTACAAATCCAGTGCAAAGCAAGGATGAGAAAGCTCCTGAATATTTTGGCATAAGAATACAAGGAATGACCGAAGAAAGTGATGTTTCTTTCGACATTCAACATGGTTTATCACAAGCTAGTTTACAGTCTGACTACAAACCACTATCCTATACATCATGAGACTCACCACAGAAAAAGCATTTTATTTCCCTGTACTGGTGCCAGCCAAACCTTTATTACTAGAGCAAGGGTAGCTAGAGGGCTAATGTTTCACAAGCTAAAAGTTAGACCTTTTCTTAAAAGAAGTTAATGGTCGAGTAACAAATAAGAGTAAGAGTTCATATTTGATGAAGAAAGAATAGAATTATTGGAACACCCAGTTGTAATGCATTATTGTGGATCTTGGTCCAAAGGTACTTTCTTAAGCTAGCTACAAGGATGGGGCAGTATGGAAAGATAAAATGTAGAACCTAATAAAATATACTAGTTTTAGAATCTAGTTGGAAAAAAAAAGAAGAAAAGATCTTTTCAAGCATTGCTGATAAAATTTTCTTCTCCTCGATCAATGAAATTTGAGAGAAGACAGAAGAGGAGCCAAAAGAGTACCGAGGAAGACTAACCTTTAAGCTTGTTCACCAGCCATTTGCTTCCTCCTTCGATACTGCTTTGCAAGGACTAATTTTTAAAAGGGGAAAGTGTCAGACAAGTAAGAAGAAGACGAGAAAGAGAGGAAATTCAACACAGATAAGCGATAACCAATTGGTCTCTCCGAGTAAATTCCAAATTAGTGAACATATTTTATTTTGCTTTAGGGTAGGCATTTTGCAAATGCTTTCAGCTCACACATCATAGCAGATTGAAATTCGTCTAGATTTTAATAAAATGGAACTTGTTTTAAATTTTTAATTTATCACATCAATTTCAATTAACAATCTCACCAGGGCAGGAGCTAGAAAGTGGAGTATGTAATTATGTGTTTCTGTTCTTAATACCATTGCAACATTATACACTAAAAAGGAGAAGAAAGGCATAAACTCCTAGCACCATACTTAGATTTTCAGGAAATGCAAACGTCCTATTCAGTAGTAAAGCATCGGCCTTTGGAATTTATGGAGTGTCAGGATTTGTTTAAGGCTTGGATCTGGCATGTCAGGACGTTGGTTGTGCACCTTTTTTTTAATTAATAAAGGAGAATAAGGCACGGAACGTTTTCTACCCTTCAGATAAGAAATTATTGTGCTTTAAAATCCACAAGTGCAATAATGAAAAGAAAAGATGCAATTCAACAAAATTTATGTCCAACCACTACAATAATTCTGTGTCTGCTCTAAAACAAGTGATGAATGCAGCAAAGATACAAATCAGTCTACCCCCACCTGGAAATTGTTGAGGAAAATAAATGTTCAAAAACAATGGCATGCGAAAGAAGAGACTATTGGCTCAAATTTGATAGGCAAAATACTAACATTAGGGAGGTCGAAACTTAATATAAGTTTGTCAGACTGGTCTTTTACTCGACTTTGAGAATAATGAGATCTTAGTGGCATCACTCTGTTGCAACCTATTCCCCGATCAATTTTCATCCCCACTTACAGGACAAAAGTCATTTCCTCAGACGTCTTGTTCTTGAAAAGGAAAAGCAGGGTAAGCTGCTTAGCCAGATGGTATTAGTACTTTAAATATATATATTTTAAGCATTTGCATTCTCAAATGTTATACCCGAAGAATCTTTCATATCGAATTCTTTATTTACTCAAACAGAATACCATTGATTCATTTTCTTGGTAATCATCTAAGGATGCTGATCAGTATGAGTCATGAGCTTTCTTCTTTCTTTCTTTCTTGGTTATTCTTTTGCCAAATTCCGACACAGACATGTGCTATCTCATCCCTACTCAACAGTCAACATTGGATTTGTAGGAAAACTCAAAGGCCATTACAAGGTCTGCTGAATATGACATTTCAGTAGGTATATTTCCTTGCAATGAAACTATGAGTTTAATGAATAAACCAAGAAGCTTCCTGCCCAGGTTCGGCCAGTATATTAAGTCGACAATTAAATGTGTGTATGTGAGGTCGATCACAAAAAGAAATTCATTCCCTTTGGAGATATCAGCAGCTAAATGATGGCAAAGAGAGTAAACTCGATAATGTTCAATACAACTAGAGTCCAAATTCAAAAGTTATCCTCCACACTTAATCTCAACCGACTTGAATGATCGAATCGATTCTCACTTTGTCTTGCAGACAAGTGATCATATATCAGTAGTTTGCAAAATTAAAAGTAGATATGCACGGGATACAGTTAAACAGAGATATTGTATACGCAGATACACTTATTATGCACGTGAATACAATATATTCCACAAAATTTCAAAATTAAGAAAACTAAACTTCTAATTATGCAATACTAAGATCATCAGCATTGACAAAACATAAATAGTAACTCAATCAATTGAATTCCTCAAAACATAATTTAATTACATAATTAGAACCGAAATTTCAAAATTGAGAAGACTAAACTTCTAATTAGGCAATAATAAGATCATCAGATTAACTCAATCAATTGAATTCCTCAAAACGTAATTTAAGTACATAATTAGAATCAGTGTAAACCCTAGCGATGCACAAAAATCCATCAACTACAGAAATGAAATTAAGGACTGTAAATAACGGAGAATTGAAAGGAAAGAGAGTTTAGGGTTTACATTAATGTCATCGCCGACGGAATTGAACTCCTTGTTGGCTTTCTGACCAATCCAATAGGAACCTACCTTGTTCAATATCTGATCCATTTATAAGTTTCAATTGAATTCCGATGTATACACACAAAACCAGCTGAGAGTAAACACTTCTCCGTCGTCGTCGAATTGTTCTTCTCTCCGCAGCTCAGCTTAACTGTAAGAGAGAAGGAGGAAGAAATTTCTTTGCCAACTTTTCAACACTGACATAAAGGACGCGCAGACGACTTGTTTTTTTTTCTTTTTCCCCTCGGTTTTAGATATTTACATTAGAGCATCTATTTTAGTATAAATCAATTCTAACCCACTGCATCAATTTAACATTAGTGATAAAACGTATCACTTAATCATGATATTATATGGTACTCCCTCCGTCCCATTTTATATGATGTACTTTGATTTGGCACAAACTTTAAGAAAATGGAAAGACTTTTAAAACTTGTGGTCCAAAATGAATGATAGAAATTTGTGTGGTTGTAAATCATTTCATTAAGGGTAAAAAAGACATTTCATAGGCAAATTGTTACTTAAAATAGAAATGTGTCATTCTTTTTGGAACAGACTAAAAAGGAAAGTGAGTCATATAAATTGGGACAGAGGGAGTATATGATAGACAAATGCATCCCGTACAAGTTAATATACGGAAGTTATTCATCCTTCATAATCAAAGTATATATATGGACCAAAGACAATTATAAAAAGGGGCAATGAATTCCTTATGTTTATACTTATATCCGTTCACTTTTAATTGTCATAGTTTATAGTATTTTTCGTATAGTTTTTGAATATCTAAATTTTGACTAATATTTTAGTACTTTTCGTATAGTATTTGAATATCTATTTTTTTTGTTTTATAATTGAATTAATGTAATTTAATTAACTTTGAAAATTAATCAAATTGACTTTCGAAAAATGCAACATGACAATTAAAAATAGACAAAAGAAATATATATATATATAATATTGAAATCCCCGCAAGTTGATAATTATGACGAAGTTTAAGGCACATAACAAGCCGTCCACTATTAAATAGTGCCTCCTCTTCCTATACATGCATGCATGTTATTAAAGAGTAGTGTCATTTGTGTCTACTACTCCCTCCATTTCTAATTACTTGTCCACTTTTTCTTTTTTAGTTGTTCCTAATTACTTGTCCATTTTAACAAATCACGAAAGAACATTTTTTTTACCTATTATACCCTCAATTAATTACTTTGAAAAATGTAAAGCTTCTTAAAAATCTTAAGTTTTTAATTCATCCACTTCATAATTAATAGGTGTAAAATGGTAAACTCACTATGACAATCATTGTTTTCTTAATAGATATGTCAATTCAAAAGTGGACAAGTAATTAGGGACAGAGGAAATACTAATTTCTTGTCAATTAAAACAACGTAAAATCGACTTATATATATCAAGTTTGAGTAATTTAATTTTTGAAAATATAAATATATTGTAAGATCCCGTACTTTTTCTCTATTCTTGCATAATGTGTGTGGCGTTGTTTGGCAAGGTTATATGAGGTGTACATGACTTGATATCATAATTGGAGATTAAGATTGCAAATGGGTGGTAACATCAAGGAAATAAACTAAAGTTTTAGGTCAGAGGGACCCCTCAAACAAAGTTTAGGATTAAAGAAATGGCTCGGGTAGAACTTCGCCCGTTTGAAAGGTTTAAATTATCTCATACCTTGGGGATAAGCCTATGAGTGTCTAATATGCTAAGAATAGTGTGTTATGAGGTATTATAATAGCACAAGGTTCGTATGTTAAGTTTTGAAGTCAAGAAAATTAGCGAAACTAAGGTCGGCAAAAGTTATCGAAGTTTCTTTAATAATATTTTCTTAACTTTTGGTCAAATGTCTTGGATGTTTTCTCCCAATATATAAAGAGTTAGAAGGCCCATAACCTATCAAATCGAAGGCTTGCGAGTCTAGTTTGCAATGCACAAAACCCCGTATCCAACCGACATCGGAGTAAAAAGTTATGATGGTTTTACCGTGGACTACCGGGGTAGAATGTGGGTCGCGATTCAGCTCGGGTCAAACATGTGGTATGTCGGCTTACTCAACGTTTTAAGTCATGAAAACATTTATTTTCACTTCTAACCAGAAATAAAGCTTAAGAGAGGGTTCTAATGGAGTTCTTGCATGATGAAGGTTAGTTTTCGACAATTTCTACCATTAAAGGTTGCCCCCGTGCCTAGAAATGTGATCTCTACACGTGGCAATCGTTTTTCCCTTCTATTAGTTGCGTTTGGAGCTAGTTTTTTAAAATATAAATTTATTGGTATTGGTATTTCTTCAGGGTTTACACTTGATTTGCTAAGGTAATCATCTTGTGACTCTTTTATGATTGTTTTTATGAAGTTCTACGGACGTTTCGTCAAGTTGGGGAAATATGGAAATCTACCCATTTAGGCTCAATTATGAATTGTTTATAAGTGCGTACCAGTTGTGTATATATAATGTTTGCGAGGCTTAGGACATAAGGAACAACCTTCGTGAAGAAACTACGAGCATTTGAGCGTTCATTGGAAAGGTATGTTAAGGCTAAGCTCCGTTCCTCATTTTAGCACCACTATTGAGAAATTCCTAAAACGCCCAATGTGATATTTTTCTATTCTCTTACTAGAAAGACCTTCAGTGAAAGGCATTGGGATCTCAGCTAAATTATTTTCATGATTCTATTATTTTGATATTCCACTCGTTTGGATAAATAGAGTATTCGACATCTATATGTCATTTTATCGGTTTCCTTGATTATCTGTCCGCATGTATGAATTATTCTTCTTCTTTAGGTGATGTGACATAAAATATCACGGGAGACCCTTATTAGTTGTAACCAGCCCTCTTTCCCCACTAAAGTTATTGTGAAAAAATCTTTAAAGTAACTCACTATCTTCAAAACTCTCAAATATAACTTAAATGTTTAAACTGTTGGAACACTTGGTTTTTGAAATACTTCTTTTATAAATTATCTAGGAACCAAGTTAGGAACTAAGTAAATCACCTTAAACTTGTTATGAATAACTGCAAGGTGGGGTTATCTTTCTAAAATTCGAGTTAACTTTTCAAGCTTATTTGGAAGAACATATGAGGTTCCATGAGATTGTTACATGTTATATGAAAATGATTATGGGGTTATGAGAACAAGACTACAAACAGGCCAAGATTGGCAACATGATAACAGTAACATATAAGTGTTATAAATCCATGACATGACATGCTATGCATTCTACTCCCGAGCTATAATCAGGAGGTATGGGGCTTATTGCTTATATTTATACGTATGAGACACTGATGGTCACAGGTTGACGTATATGATGTCGGTTAGCTACCGGAAAGCACTACTATTGCTAGCATTTGGTTGGTTATGTCATGCATTTGCATCTATATATATATATATTTGCGACATACGATTATACAAGCATACCATGCATATTTAAATAGTAGGAGGCCAAATGTCAACCATGTAGATTATTTGAGTTTCAGTTTCAAGTGGTATCTCTATTACCCTTTTTTAGTAACTATTTATGATGCTACTTTTTGCTTTACATACCAGTACATTTTTATTCGTACTCACGTCCCATTGCTTGGTGACGCTACTTTTTGTTTCGTGCGAACAGGTTTAGGCAGGGATTCTGATCGACCCACCTGCTAGGATTCATGTTCAGTTGTGAGTTGGTAAACTCCATCTTATCTTAGGGCTTTTAGAGGATATTTACTTTTGTTGTACAATTTGGGTATAGTCGGGGCCTTGTCCCGACAGTCCTTATGTCACTCATAGAGGCTATTGTGGACACAATATTCTGGGTTTCTTTTGTATGTTTCAATCTCCAGCCAATAGACTTGGCATGTATATATGTGTGTAAGTAGGTATGTCTTCAGTTGAGGCCTCGTCGGCTAGCTAGAACATCTTTATTTTTTTTGACTTGTCTACCATTGTTTATATGGTTTAGTCTCATTCAGGTCATGACCTTCAGGGTCCACGCTTCACTTTTTAGAGGTTGTGTTGCCCAATCTTTTTGTCTCAAAGTTTAGTTAGCTAGTATGTTTTTGTGGGTAACTCGATCTAATAGGATATCGAGTGCCAATTACGTCCCCTACTTCGGGGTGTACATATATTTATATTAATTTCATGATGCAAACATTAGATATTATACATAAAGTCACCATACGCTACTCTACAATATATTTGTGTGATCACTTTTTTAAAAAATTAGGAAGAGGACAACAAGATAATCTATCTAAAAACGAATTATACAATGGATGTGGACAAGTAACAAGGTAGATGTTATTATATATATATGGAAAATCAAATAAAGATATGATCACTTGACTATATATATATATATAAGTACAATAAATATTAACTACAACGTACAACTTGCTACTTATAAAGGTACCACATTGATATGAAGTATGACCACTTAACCACCCCACATATATGTGAATTTAATATAGGCAGCAAATTGGCAAATGGTTTAAAATTAAATAGGTTCACAAAAATCATTTGTGGATTACAATCATCTGCATTTATAACATTGTATCAGTTCCAATTTTCTATGGAGAATGGTCAAAGTAAACTTCCACTATGTTACACTGGTCTACAAATATGGTCACAATAGTTAATTAATATAGCAAACTCAGAATTTACACTGTATAAATAATATAACCTTTCGGGAAAAGTGGTTTGAATGAACACGATTCTAGTTGAAGTGGGCTTAAAGAGAATCACACGTGACTCTTGTTATCCATCACTATCAGATAAACATAGTTCATGGAGTGAAAAATCATTAGGAGGGCCTATCTAATTAAAACAATTTTTTTGTTGAGAGCACTAATGTAATACCCCGACTTTTCTAAACGTCTAAATTAATTCGTATATTCGTGAAAAGACAAAGAGGGTGAGTAATAAATTAAGAATGATGTGGTATGTCATATTTTAAGTGTTCAAGGGTTGTATCTCAAGTTTTGAAGTAAGGTAAGTCGCAAAATAAAAGTGGGCGAAAGTTATCGTAAGTTCCTTTTTAAAGATTTCTCTGAAATTTAGGTCAAATGTTTCAGAAGTTTTCTCCCAATCTATAACGAGTTATGGGGCCCACGACCCATTAAATCGAAGGTCTACGAGTCTAGTTTTCAACGCATCAAACGGTTTGTTCATACGACTTCAGATAGAGACATATTTGCATTTTTGCGAGACTGCGCAATCAGGCACGTGAGGTGGGTCCCTTAAGTCGGTGGAAGCTTATAAGATAGCATCTTCTTCATTTTTCTTCATTCCAAATCGTGAGAAACCCACGAAAATCAGAGAAACACTCCTCAAATCATCCTTGTGTGTTCATGATCTCTTCTTGGCCTCTTATAAAAAATTGCCCTATGTCGCGAGCTCATCGTTTTGGTATAATTTTCACTGTGAATTGAGCGGTGTTGCTCCATAGAGGTTGTGGTAGCATGTTTTTTTTCTAGTGGAGTGATTGTATTTAAGTGTTCTGGTCATTTAAAGAAAGTGTTGTAGTGGTGTGGACAGAGGTATTTTCAACCTAAATTATAAAGGAAAAGGTATGTTAAGGCTACTCCCTTCGTTCGGCATGTTTTCCTTAGAGCTTGGGAGTGATATAATAGGGTAGTTAATGTTAGTTATGTTGTAGATGTAATTGTGAGTGGTTGGCTGATTGAGTGGTTATAAACCCTCATTTTAGGGACTCATAAACTGTTCAAAACAACCCTAAGTTAGGAACGACTTGGACATTATTCATATATATATATTATTTATAGCTAAATTGATCGCCTTCAGCCTATTTAATTGTTTGTTGTCGCCCTTGGGGATATTGTTGTTAGTTGTTGAGATATGAACTGTCTATGGGGGCTATGATGTTGTCTAATAGGACTATGTTATTGACCAAAGAGGGCTATGTGTTGTCCACGTGGCTATATTGATGCCAAAGAGTGTTATGTGTTGCCTACGGGGCTATTTTGATGCCAAAGAGGGCTATGTATTGCCTACAGGGCTATGTGATGACAAAAGGGGGCTACGTGCAGCCCACAAAGCTATGATGTTGCCTAAGAGGGATATGCGTTGTCTACGGGGATATATCGTTGCCAAAAAGGGCTATGTGACTTCTTACAAAGACAAGGGGATACCGATAAGGTTATGTAGATTGATTTGGCACCTTCTGGGCTTATGGGGGCCTAAGTAGGTGGTATGTTGTTTGTACCTACCGGGCTTATGAGGGCTTGGTTAGGTTGATGTTTGATCATTATTGTATTTTATTAGATTCAATAGTGGGTTGGCATGCTTATCTAAATTTGATTTCCTTACTTGATTGTTTTTGGTATATTATGATACTTGCTCATTTAGTCTACAACCTTTCATACTCTGTACATTATTTTGTACCGACGCCCCATTGCCTGGGAGCGCTGCATTCAAGCATGTAGGTCCTGATAGACGACCAAGTAGACCTCTTCACAAAAAAGCCTTCCTCGTCATTAATATCTTTGCTCGCGGCAATTGTGACCTCTCGGGAGAATCGATGTAGTAGGATTGACTTCTATCCGGTTGGCTAGTCCCTTTCCTTCGGAGCTGCCAGAGTTTGGAGGTTTGTTGGCTTTTGTTGTGTATATTTTTATGGGTAGGCTGGGGCCCTTTCCCGCCAATCTTTACTACTCTTTGAGGCTTGCAGACTAGTGTGTGGAGTGTACAACTAGGTTATGGCCATGCTGGCCTAGTTTTATTGGTTTGCTGAAGCTTGTGAGTTGTTTGATGTATTGTCTTGATATATACCTGCTTCCAGTTTTTGTATAGATATCATGGTGGCCTCGACAACCCAATCAGGACTTCTGTGCTAGTTGCCTATTTCTTTAAATGAACTCTTGGGAGTAGCTGTTTCTTTTATATATATGTTGACATGGGCCTTACCGGTCGATGGCTTAGTTTTAAGCCGGGATATACTAGTTTTTTTTCTTGATTGCGTGTGTCTACCATGCGCTAGTAGCAAATGGTTTAGCAGGGTCGGCTCGGGCATGAGTTTTGGCATTAGGAGCCAGTTGGCACCCCTTGAGTTTGGGGCGTGACAACTAACATAAAAAATGGGCACTGCAATGTGGTAAACTGAATTTGTTGAAATTCAATATGAATATTGATTACCGAACTTCGTGGTAAATACTAATATAGTTTCAACTTCATCATATTTGACCAACATCTTCTAGTCCAAAAAAATTAATACATACTGACTTTTCTTTTTGAATGTCAAAGAATACATATTAATTTCTTTTAAAGTAATGTGACTTCTTATTTAGGGCTTGTTTGGAAGGTTCCAAATTTAGGTGTAAATATTTGGTAATTACTTTGTTAGTATAGAATCAGGTGTAATTGAGGGAAGGATTATACTCTCTAATTTTCAAGGGAAGCAAAAAATTGGTGGTTATTACAAAAGCCAAAGATAATTACTATAATCAGTATAAAATTAAGTGTAATTGAGCGGGAAATATACTCTACGAGCAAAAAGTTGTTGGTTATTACATAGTATAATTATTACAACTATATCTTCTTTTTTTGTTTTTAATATTTCTTACTCATACATTAAAACTTATTTACATGTTCATCTGGAAAAAAATATTTGATTCTTTAGAATTAACTTATTTTAATAGTGTAAGAATATGAAATGATATAATTACAATTGTTCAATCAAACATGAAGCTAAAAAATTCATTGTAATTACATTATACAATTATATGTTATTCCAATTATTATACAATAATTTTTAAACAGCATATCCTTATTGTATTCTCATTACAAAATTGTCTTTGTATTTTTCTATAACTGTCCCAACGCTTACCGTCATATTGCCTCTACATATATCCGAAAAGCAAATAGTCGTATGGTTGGACTATAATAATCTTATAATATGAGAAAATAAACGATATAATACATACATATGTCTTTTAATTTGGCTTTAGTTGAAATCTATGCCCATCAACTCTGGACGTGCACAAGCAAACACTCAAATTTGTAAAAAAATTAACAAGTAGACACATATGTTATACATGACATAATACATGTAGGATGCAAAATGTGTCATGCAGGACGTCACGTAGGACGAATGTGTCCATTTGTTCAATTTTATACAAATTTAAATGCCTACTTGTGCACACTCAAAGTTGAAGAGCATAAATCAACTAAAGCCAAATTAAAAGACATTTATATATAATGTCAAAATAAACTATCACTATAATATAATATTCCAATAAAATTATAATGTATGGTTTTTTTTTAGTGGAGAACCAGCTCAAGTACTTGGTTGTATTTTTAAGTTCATTTAATTGATTTAAGTGCATATTTTTTTATCACCTTTTATTTGTTGGTTGTATTTTTAAGCCCGTTTAATTGATTTAAGTGCATGTTTTTTTTTATCACCTTTTATCTAACTAACATACTATTTTTTTTATCTCCTTCATATTTTCATATAAAATCTGGAAATGATCGATTCTCAAAACTAAAACAATAATAATAATAATAATAATAATTTTCATTTCTTCTTTTATTATCTTTATCTACTCTTATCAATAAGTGCGGAAAAAGTACCAAAGAACCAAACGAAAGGGAATTGAAAGTATATAGAAGACTTTAGGAAGGAACCATGTGAAATTGAAAAAAAAAATTATCCTCCAACTATTATAAAACTTCCATTTGGAATTTAATTTATTTTATTTCATCCACTTGAGGTATTCACCAACAAAATATATATCAAGGACATGCCCATATTATATTTTATTTATCATTTTATCATTTAATGCGCCCAGATTGGACGTCACCTACTTTTGGAAAACATAAGTTATTCATATTTTTAAAAAAATAATTGAGTCAATAGCTAATTAATATTATTATTTTTGTTAAAAAAATTTGCCTATTGCTAATAAAAAAATATATTTGAGTTTGTTGAGTGGTGGCCAAAACATCACCCCAGGAACTTCATATGGTAGACACTGTTAGCATGTCATTTCCCACCTTCTCTTAGCATATTTTATCGACTTTTATTATAGCAAGATAATTTATTCCTCTATGTACTTCCTTATAGATGTTCCGTATAAACACAAAACAGAAAGGGATGCATTCCCTTTATTAGGGGATTTCGTGATATAAAAAACAATATATAATGAAATTGTATTTGTTTGAATCAGGATGGAAATATTATAAGATCTCTATTAAAAGTAGATATATTGTCTAGTTAATGAATTTTATATCATATAAATTAAATTAATCAGATCAAAATTCCAAACATTATATATTTTGGCTCAAAATGATAAGTACAAAAGATAAGTACATGACCTAAGAATGTTATCTACTAGAGAGTTGACAGTAGAGATAGAATTTCTCATCTACAATAGTATGTCCAACCCAATTGGAATATCTCAAGAGAGAGATACCATATGAGTGGATATCATAAGGTAATTCCAATGGTAGTTTTCACAATAAACAACAAAAAGTGATTTATCTAAAGAGTGTATGTATGGTGGGGTTCAAGGTGAACCTATTATTATTATAGCTATTCGTTTAATTGAATTTATAATTTTTGAGACAAAATATAAATTTATGTATAAAAATTCAGAAAGCTATAAGAATAATAAATAGTAGAGAAGAATCTATGAACAATATGGACAAAGCTAGTATAGAGTTTGCGGATTTGTCCAATTCTAATTTAATCTTTAGAAAATTTATTAACTACGTATAAATTATTTAGTTGGAACCCAAAAAATTGAAATAATTAAAATTTCGAGCTTATATATATGAGTTATTTAAATCATACAAATATAGAATTGAGGGAGATGATTGGTTCCCCAAATCTCTGCGGTAAAATAGAAGAGTCTGACTTTGGTGGGTATTGAAGACTTGATTTGTCATTGTCCTTGTTATATATAATATCATTCTTTTTAGAATAAATTTTTGAAAATGTATAATACAAATTAAAATGAAAGAAAATAATATTTTAAAATGAAATAAAGAAAGAAGAAGAATAAAGATGGAAATAGATGAGAGGAGAAGGGTTATAAACAAGTTTGTTTAAACAATCTATCAGGATGACTTAGTTGGTTAGAGGATGATTATTTAATGGCATAATACATAAATATGCCATTTAGTTTGATCTTAGCTCACGTTTATGTCTTTCATCTTTGGGTGAATATAAATACACTTAAACTTATATAAAGTTAAACAGATAAATACACACACCCAGAGGCGAATCTAGGATTTTTCAAACATGGGTGCACCCAGAAAAATGTATTAAGTGGAAATTGATCCGAACATGGATGCATCAAGAAAAATGTATTAAGTGAGAATTGATTCTTCATCCTCAAGGTAAAAAGTTCAGCATTTAACCATGTGGACCAGATAGACTTCTTATAGCACGGGTGGAAGAATATAATAATATACAAATTTTAGAAAATATATACATAAAATATCTAGTTTTACGAAGAGATCACGGGTTTCGATGCCCTATTTTTTACCTTTAAATTCGCCACTGCACACCCTACGTGACATCCTCATGCAATAAGTCTCCTACTAATATTTTACATGTATTATGTCGCGTAAGACTATGTCTAAAATTTGATTATCGTTACCCACGTGGGTGCAATATCTTATCCTGTACCCCTTTAGCCCTCTTTTTTATGCACCAACTTGATCTCATTTTTTTGCTCCCACTTGCCCCACTTTTTTTTTGTCAACCTCACGTGAACGGTGAACCCCCATCTCTTTTTTTATTACTTTTTCGCAACTTCAACCAACTCTCTCTTAATTACCTCTATTTTCTACCCTGTATATATACAACATAATCACACCCATAAAACACAAGGGAGAATAAATCATCACCACTTTTTCATTTTCTCTCAATTTTCAAATCAGCAACAAAAAATGCCTCCCAGTTCTTCAGATTCATCTGTTTTACTCCAACGAATTAGCTCTAACAATACTCATGATTTTGCTTACAAGCAATCTCATCATCAGTTACAGAGGCGCATGCCGATTCCCTGTTCGACGGAAGTACCCGATTCTGTTTCCCGGTACCATACTCACACTGTGAGTCCTGACCAGTGCTGCTCCGCCGTGATCCAGCGGATCTCAGCTCCCGTCTCCACCGTATGGTCGGTGGTCCGCCGATTCGATAATCCGCAGGCGTATAAGCATTTTGTTAAGAGCTGTCATGTTGTTGTCGGTGACGGTGACGTCGGTACTTTACGGGAAGTCCGTGTGATTTCAGGTCTCCCTGCTGCTAGAAGCACGGAGAGGCTTGAGATCCTCGACGACGAACGGCACGTCATCAGTTTTAGCGTTGTTGGTGGGGACCACCGGTTAGCCAATTACCGATCTGTGACTACGCTCCACACGGAACCGAGCTCCGGCAATGGAGCGGTGGCGGAGACGATCGTTGTGGAATCGTACGTCGTTGATGTACCGCCTGGTAATACTAGAGAAGAGACATGCGTTTTTGTGGATACAATCGTGAAATGCAACCTTCAATCGTTATCTCAGATCGCACGGAATTCAAGCAGATGAAAATCTTCGTGAATTTTGAAAATGTATTGCGGATCAAGTTGCTCTGACTCTTCATTTTTTTCATATTCGTGTCAGATATTTCAAAAATACATACTATAGGTAGTATTTTTGAAGAATTTGATACGCATATATTCATATTTTGAAGAGTTCGAGAAACAGGTTGCGGAATCGGAATTAATGAAGACAACTAATCGATGATGCTTGTGGTGATGATCTGATGATATCATATGCGATGCATGATTGTTTCGTTGCACCTTTATTAGGTGTGTGTTAATCTCCTTGTCATCCCTTGTTGAAGATAAGTTCTTGATCAAATTAATCTTGTACTTTGCTTAATTAATTTCATACTCTATAATTTTGTCTATATTGTTTTCTTTATCGATTTCTTTACTATGGTGTGAGATAGATTCAGATATCTTAATTTTAATAATCGTCTAAGATTTGATTTGATTTGTTTTTAGAAGTAAATATATTAAATATACATAGCTTAATCGCAACGAAAGAATGAACAAAAATGATTTGATGTATAAGCAACAATTAAGTTGAAAGTGCACACATGCATGAATTAGCCGACTCTTGAATACATCCAATGGTTACTAGCTAGCTAAACTTGATCATTTATAATTCCTAAAAGGCAATTAGATTAAATTAAGTAATCACATAGGTACCTAAACTAAGACAAAACTAAATGTACGTAGTACAATACACCCTTTCAATTTTGATTTAAATAAGTACTTATCGATTAGGGGAAAATAGGTAACTAATATGATACGGAACGAGTAAATACTTTTTTTTCACGTTTTATGGTTATTTTTCTTTTTCTCTGCTTATTAACGGTAAAACTCACAAATAATAGGTACTTCCTTCGTCTCATTTTATGTGAGGTAGTTTGACTTGGCATGGAGTTTAAGAAAAAAAAGAAGATTTTTAAAACTTGTGGTCCAAAATAAATAATAGAAATTTGTGTGACTGTAAATCATTTATGAAGGATAAAATAGATATTTTATAGTTAAATTGTTACTTAATATAAAAATGTGTCATTCTTTTTTAGACTGATTAAAAAAGAAAGTTAGTCACATAATGGAACAGAGGAAGTAATAGCTATTTTTTTTAAATGTGTGTTCACATTATGTATATATAGTAAATAAACAATAATTTATTTTTATTTTTTTTAAAAGAAAAGAACAGAACATGGTGTAGAATCAAACAAGATACTCTGCAAGTTGGAAGGTGACTTTAGTAAAAAAAAATTTTAAAAAGAAACCAATTAGCCTTATCTATCTATATCAATAAAATAAAATACAGCAAGTTGCAAATATTTGAATAATTTATATATGCAAGTTGGAAATATTTGAATAATTTATATAGGCAAGTTGCAAGAGGCTTTGCTGTTTCTCACCTCAGCTCTATTGTTGGCTTTTGGCATTGAATATTATTAGAAGGGATTTGTGGCTACAAGTTGCAAAGTCGGTATTAAATTTAATAGAGACTTTAATGATTCTCGTGATTCTTGTCCACCTATTTTTAGTTCCTATTCAATCTACAAAGTTGCAAGTGGGTACCTTTGTTTGTTAAAAATAAAAAATAAAAATCGAACTCTTACCAATAAAATAAAAGTTTAGATAATTCAATTCTGCTTTAAAACTTGCATCAACACGCATGGAAGAAGATATTGAAAGCTCAATTTATTGCGACAACAAATCTACTGTTTTTACTTCGACTTAAGATTAAATTAGATCACTTTGTTGTACTTCCTCTGTTCAACAATATAGTTATCCACTATCGACTTGACACAAATTTTAAGAAATGATAAATAATAAGAGTAATGTTACTATATTATTTTTTGAATATAATATTAAATTTAATGCTTTTGAAAGTGTATTAGATATAGACACTAAGGGATTGTTTGGTACAAAGATTAATAACACATGAATTAGTAATGAAGGAATTAGTAAGGTAAGGTTTATTTTTATCAAGCTAAGTGTTTGGTTCGTTATTTTCCACCTTATCTTGTGTTTGGATTAAAACTCTATCAAAAGCTTTTTCCAATTACACCATTGAATTATTATGTAATTAGGTCAAGGTAGATAATTGCCGGACAATATTATTTTTTATGACCTTCTAGCTAGCTATGAGAATAACAATTTTGTTGTCATGTTTGCTATTTTTTAACTTGAATTATTTGAGGATAAATAATTATCATCTTAATAAATTGATCACTCAAAAAATGTCATTTTTAAATTCTAAAAAGATAACTCATCTACTTTTAAAATCGAAAAGACGGTCAACAATGGTAAAATTGAATAAATAATCTACATTTACACATAAAAATGGCAAGTTGTAGTTTTAAGATGTATGTAATTTTTTAAATTGTTCAAAATACAAATAATTAAAAAACAACACAAATAAAACAACTCACATTTTCAAAATTTGTATTTGATTTATTTAGTAACAAACAACTCTCTCTAAATAATTTGTAAGCTAATTTATTTAAATAAATTTACTGGTACAAATATAAATAATAAAATCAAGAAAATAAACAAAATAATTAAAATGATTTGAGGGATATTTGTCTTTACATTGACTTATCCCATGGTATTATATCCTATGTATTACTAATACCTCCAAATGGAAGGTGTTAGTAATACACCATATAATATCATGTAGGAGATATAACTAAACAATGGATTAGTTATACATAGGCCAAATTCCTACCAAACATAGTACTAAATAATATCGTACATAATAACACAAATAAACAACTCACATTTCAAATTTGTATTTGATTTATTTAGTAACAAACAACTCTCTCTAAATAATTTGTAAGCTAATTTATTTAAATAAATTTACTGGTACAAATATAAATAATAAAATCAAGAAAATAAACAAAATAATTAAAATGATTTGAGGGATATTTGTCTTTACATTGACTTATCCCATGGTATTATATCCTATGTATTACTAATACCTCCAAATGGAAGGTGTTAGTAATACACCATATAATATCATGTAGGAGATATAACTAAACAATGGATTAGTTATACATAGGCCAAATTCCTACCAAACATAGTACTAAATAATATCGTACATAATACATGGATTATTTCTTCTAATGCGGCCTACAAACGACCCCTAAAAAGTAAATTATCTCTTGATTTTTTAAACTGAACAAGTATTATTGAACAATTATTTTTAATATATTAGACAAGTAAAGATAAATAGAGGAAGTAATACATCATTAAGTATTGCTTTCATAATGTTTAACGGTTATAGTAGAACTAGAATGGTATGTAATTTTCCATACTTGATAAGAGATTTCAAGTCATAGATATGGAATCACATTTTATCCCAAAAAAATAGACGTGTGAGTTTGAATTTGTCAAATAAAAAAATATTAGACTTCGAATAAAAGAAAATAGTAGAGAAAGTGATATCTTATTATATGCTACCGTTTGAATGAAGAAATAAGTTACAAAAAAAAAAAGTACTTTAATTAGCAATTGCCCCTATTATTTCTTAGAGATCTCTGTAAAAAGGATTATGCAACTAAAATATTACTGACAATAAGTCGTAGAATTGATATACCAATAATTATGCTAATTACCTAATTTGTTATATTTAAATAATATATTTGAGTTAAAAATACATACTACTATCTACTTTTGTTGTACAAATACATGATCTGAACCTATTTATTTTGTTGTATGAATCGAGTCTGAATAAACTTTTTTGATGTACAATTGGGGGTGCTATATCCTTGCACCCCACCTCACTTACTTACTAATCGTCTATCTTATTTGACCACAATATATTTTTATTTAGGTTCATATTTTGGATGAGTTGAAAATGTCATGTACTGTCTAATCATTTTTTCTTAGTTCTTCTTCGATCTACACCTCCTTCTCCTTAAATCTAGTCAATCTCTCACACGTTCTCACTAAAGTATTTGTGCTCCTCCTCCATCCATGAAATCTTTCAATGATATCCATGAGAAAATTACTAACTCCAATTATTCACGAACAGTCAGAGGGTTATGTGTCACATTTAAAAAAAATTAAAAAATATATGATTGAAACGTAACAAGTTTGTTGGGATCGTATATTAGCTATACATCACAATTCACAATAATATAAGTTTGTGAAAGACTTGAAAAAATATATAATTGAAACGTAACAAGTTTGTTGGAATCCTATGTGAGCTATGCATCACAATAAATTAGTTTGTAAAAGACTTAAAAAAAATATATGATTGAAACGTAACAAGTTTGTTGGGATCCTATATGAACTGTACATAACAATAAATAAATTTGTGAAAGACTGGCTCGTTTGATATGCGGGATCGAATCCATGAGATAAAATATGGAATTATTTATCTTGCATTCAGTTGGTTAGATAAATAAATAATAATCCATCAATTTCATAAGATGTATTAAATTTTCAGCAAAGGACATGTATATAGATAGATAAATATTTGTTCTTTAGCTTGAGGATCATATTACAATGGAGATGAGCATCTTTCTAGGGTCGGAGTTAGATAGGGTCAACATGGGCGGATTTAACATAATGTTAGGGGGTTTGAACCCTCTTCGGAGAAAATATTACCTGATTAAAATTATTTTTTATGTATATATAGTAGATGTTGAACTCCCTTTGATTAGCTCATGTGTTTACTTCTTCAGATTTTGAACCCTTTATTAAAAATCCTAGGTCCGCCACTGAGGAAACACAATTATTTTATATTCGTTTTGATAGAAAACTATATTATTTATATATAACTAAAATTATTTTTATGTATATATAATCGATGTTAAATTTTCTTTGATTTTTTTGTATATTTAATTATTTTTTCATGAAAATTCTGACTACTTATAAACAAGAACACTTATCATCTTTCATATTCTTATTATGTTAATTTTTGTATAAACTGTCATGTGATAATTAGTAGGTACAGGTGCTAAACAGGTGATAAAGTTAAATTTAAGCCAATCAAAATGATTGCATAGATGAATGTATTACATTCCAATTCCTATCTTCTAATGATATGATTTATTACCCTTTAAATAAACGAGTTAATTTTAATTTGTCTCACTTAATAATTAAACGTATATCTAGTGGGACATAAATTCTTTAAAAATGTGAGTGATATATATATATATATATATATATATTATAAATTTATACGCTACAAAAAAGTTATTTAATTTAAGAGACAAAAATTATAAATCAACACAAAATAGGAACAAAGTACAAATGACCCTCCAATTATGTCTAAATTACTTGTGTCAAAATTGACTAACTAATAGATTATAATTCAATACGGCCAATTCTTACTAAATTTATTTATACCAACAAGATTGATAAAAAAAAAAATTCCTTTCTCTCAAAATATTGTTTAAATATTTTAATAAATTTTTTTATAAATCAATTCAAGGTATATACATAATTTAACTCAGCTCAACTTTGGCATGACCTGAATTTGAATGAATTAAATGAATCGAATTAATAAATATGCATATTAATAACTCATCTACCCTACCCCTCCCACACCAGCACCACAAATTAATACAGTTGGACGAATTATATTTTCATGTTTTAATTTTTTCCACCCTTATTACTCCATTCGTTCACTTTTAATTTTTAATTTTTTTTGTAAGTCCCTAATAAAAAGATTTTCTTATTATATTCGAGTTTCGATTTGAATTCATTGTATTCAATGTGTGATTTGTATGCACATGAGATACACTATCTTTCTCGCTCTTTCGTTCCTCTCCTTATTTATATTTGTATTTCGCAATTTCATGCATCTCTATCCCAGTAGAATATGAAAGCACATGCATTTGACTCTATATGCATAAGCTCGTATCAAATTCTATAAGTGTATCTATGTATTCAATATTAATTTTGAAAATATGTATTTGGTTGTATATACATAACCTTGTATCACTTTCTATGAGTGTATTTGTGTATCCAATATCAATTTTATAATTATAAGTGCATTTGTATCCAATATCAATTATCAGTGGTGTATTTGTATCAAATATCAATTCATCTAGTGTATTCAATATCAATTTGACAACATAAATACATGTGTTTGATCTCAAATATGCATGAATACAATCATCAAATAAGACGATATCAAATATGTAATAATGTATCAAGTGTATCTATGCATAGATACATCCTAAACCTCAATTTTGTGCCAGTACTGAATTTGTTTGCACTGTTGAGCAGAAAAATCTCAATTTTGTATACCTTTTACGTTCTTCCCTTATGTTAATTTAGTTATTTACCTTGTATGTCAGATCTATATGGATCATCGTTACAGGTAGGTAAATTCTATGTTCATTAAGGATTTTAGTGTTTTAACCTAACGTTTGACATTGAGATCTATTTCTTGGAATTCAAATGAAAGCTTCAAATTAGGGGATTCTAAAGTTCCAAAATGCACATAAGTCCTATTGGGAGTTTTTGCAGCTGGTTTTTATTGACGTGTGTCTACAGCACTGAGGTCTACATATGCGGGCGGGGGAGCCGTTCAACAACCATCTCTCCAAATGTGAGGGTATTGTATCTGTTAACTTCTCATTTTGCTCAACTTAGATATAGTTTGTAGCTTGTGTGATGGTTTGCTTTTCATTTAATCCATGACAAAACGATTGTTGAGTTGCCTAACCAGAAAAATTATTTGTGAACGGATAAAAAGATATTATAGAGTGTTTCTTTTTTAATATTAAAAACTCTGCCACTCTTTCTGAAAAGCTAACATTGTTTGATTGCCTCCAGTAAAGAAAGAAGGCTCTACACATAAATATCATTCTCGTGGGTATTGTATTTGATAGATCTACTAATGGTGCAAATAACAGTAAAACAATACAAACAAGCGATATGCAAGGCTTGGTACTTCACTCCTTCTCCATTGTAGAGTAATCTGACCTTATCTAAGTCGTAAATTGATGTTCATATCATATGCCAAATTTTTTGTGAAAACTGATTAATTCATCGCGATTTTGGAGATAAACAAGTAAAGTATATAGATTGTTAGTAGCAATTATAATGTGGTTTCTTTCCAATTAGATATGCAGGAAAGTAAAGATTCGAATACAAGCTGCTATTTCCATTTTGCAGATAGTTGTGTTTAGTAGTACTTTATTTGTTCTTATTAGTTTGCTAATGTGGTTGAAGTTAATAATCACCTTTCACTCCTTCTAAAGAACATCCAACCTCCGAGATTCAACTTTCACGCCAAGGCAACATATATGTAATGCCTCTGTCTTGGCCTTTCCTAGAAAGCAGCTCCATGTATACCATTTCGTAAAATACATGTAAATGTGTCACATTGATGTTTATTTTAACCAGAAGGAAGAATCAGCAAGTAAGAAATTGAATTGTCTTTTGTTGGAAATGATGAAATAACAAAATTTATTGAAGTAGTTCTTGCATATATATATATATATATATAGATATAAAGGATTCATGACCTTAGTTTTCTTGTGGCTTACAGAGAGTCCTCCCCTGATAAAACCATCTGGTTCATTTTGATTTCTTAGGCGTGGAATGAACATATATATCTCGGGCTACGAAGATTAATATGAGAGGAACAATTTACCCAAAAAATAGCATAATCGAACAAGAAACTAAGCAGGAATCACAATCTTCAACGGGCTACTAAGGGTGAAATTTTTGTGGAAAAAAATTCTTCATATTTCTCTATCTATTTCTCTCTAAAATCTAAAGAGGTCTTACCTATGCTCCATCGTAATGAGCTTATGGGTACGAAGGACCGGTCCATATTGAACTTTTATTTATGAGTTTTCTTTATTTAACCACATAGGAAGAAAAAAAAATCTAAAATTCAACACCTCAAACGCACCTTATTTTCATCTCATCACAATAGCCCCATCGCCACCACCCGACACCTCTATTCCCCCACTCCCATCTTCCACAATAATTGTTTAGATTATATACAAGTGATTTTATAATAATACTTTTTGCTTATATATTAACAAAAAGAAAGTAAAACACTTACTTATTTTTTATTTCTTTTATACCAAATACGTCACTAGGATAGTGCTATTTTTCAATTACAAATGCAAAAAAATTGACCAGTAAATGCTATTTCTACAAAAGCCTTCTCATAAATTTCTCCATTTTCTTCTATTTATAACTTGTTATATTTCCTTATTTTTCGAACATCTCAACCAATGGGAAAATATAAAATAGACTTTTATGGCATGATCATGAAAAATCACATTTTTCCTATTAAGATACATTTTAAAAATCCATTTAACATGTAGAAAGAAAGAAAAACAAATATTTATACAAATGTAAATCATTATGATATACAAATTTGTACCTATTGATATATGTCTATATATACATAGGCACAATTTTTTGCTTATTTATTGCTAACAAATTCCACTCTAATCATCAAATAATAATAAATTAAATATCCATGCTGAAGAAACAATTTTTAAAATAATCTTTGAATAAAACAAAAGAATCCAATAAATATATGCTAACTCCTTCAATTGCTATTTTGTCCCTCACCCTTTTTTTTAAAAAATGATTTACGTTATACTTTTCTTTTTTGCAATTTAATAATTATGGATGAAGCACAAAACATAAAAAAAAATTAATTATTAATTGTAATGGGAACCACGTTAAAATATGTAACACAAACTTTCTTAGTTAGATGCACGTTAACAAGGAATCAATAAGGTCTACCCTTCCCGTTGTTAATAAACACCACAATTTAATGGTATTTTAATTTAGGAATAATAGCTATTTTGTCTCTCTAATTATTGATGGGATGCATTATGGTTTTAGTTAATCATAATACATGTTAGGTAATGTTATTTAAATTTATATATATTCTTATGCATATAAAAAATACTATTTGATCGTATATAGGAACAAAAGGTGAATATTACAATTTATTAAAGGTTATATACATGCTTAACTACCCTATACTAGGATTAAAATAGGGTTTGCTTGTAATTACAACAAAAACAATAATAACAAATTTTATAAGTGAGATATGAGGAGGTTAAAATATATGCAGATTTTATTTTTATCTCGCGAAGATAAACTATTTTTGAAAGACCCTGACTTAAGTAACACAATTTATCTACAAGGCGTTATTTAATAAGATGCATTAAAAAAAATACATGTACAAATAGCCTTGTGTGTAGTATTAATACTTTGTTTGGTACTTATTTTCAACCTATGTATAACTAAGGCAATGATGGTATTAACAATGTAAATAGTTTTAATGCATGCACTAACATGATTAAAAACATAGTTGTCCTTCAAAACTTTTTTTACATCCTTTCCATTATGTATTTAGTAGATTTTACACAAATCTCATAGTGTTAAAGAGCTAATTACATTCTATCCATATTCTTTCTCAAATTACAAAATTTTCTTAAATTTGGTGGAATCCGAATACATCCCAAAACGTCCGGAGACATCGCGTCTCAGTTTCGAATATCCCTCAACGTCCTGATACATCATGTCTCGGTTTCGGATATATCACTCAACGTTTTGATACATCGCGTAAAGTGATGTATTCGTCTGATACATCGTGAAGAGTAACATTCAGATACATCACGTACATCTCGATACATCGTAAAGTGATGTATCCGACCGATACATCATGTAAAGTGATGTATCCCAACGATACATATGTAAAGTAAGAATTTTTGCAATTTTTTCAAATGGAAGAGAATTTTTATAAAATAGAGTAAAATAAATTGTATATTTAGGTAATTTTTCTTTATATGTACATAGGTATTTTTGTAAACAATTATTTTATTTTAAAAATCATGCAATACATGATATTTTTAATACATCAAATCAGACACTGCATAAGAAATAATTTCAGCATAACTAGTACACTTTATTCCACAATATTCTTATATACCTTGTCAAACAATTCCAATTGTGGAACTAGCTCAATTTGATTGGAGAACAAGTTAGTTGAGATAAATCATCCTAGAATTAGTTATCACACAATTATTATCTCATCCTTAATGTGAGAAAAATAACACTATAATTTCGAAAAGTATTATTCCAATCAAACATAAAATAAAGAATTATCTCTTATTCCGCGTACTAAATACTAATTGAGTCCCAAAAATATAGTATGATTTTCATAATTAGTAGTTTTTGCCAAATAAGCAAACAAAATCATCAATATTATTATTTTCATTGAAGTTGTTCAGATTTATAAGGATTGTCATTGTCGGTTGTCCAAATTAGATTAGTCAATCAACATTCTTTCAGTCTTCTTCATTTCTCTCGCAGAAAACACAAAAAAAAAAATGCAGAAATGGCCGAAGAAGAAAACTCAGTATCCTCTTATAGCACTCGTTTTCTTCATCTTCATTGTTTTCTCTATTCTGTATAATGAAATTTACATTCATGAAATTCAGTCAAAAAACTCCACTCACCATACTGATGATGATGATTCATCTACTTCAGCCAAGGAAGAAGAAGAAGACCCTTTGTTCCAATCTGTGAAAAACCTTACCCTACCAAGAATTCCTCCTGGTTAGTTTTCTAGATTCGACAGTTTTCTTCGTTTTATGAACAAGTTTTTAAGGGATTGTTTGTGGGGGGTTTTTCAATTTTTGAATATGGTGTTTTTTTCTGCATTTTCTTGAAATTGAAGTTCAGAAACAAGGACCCTTTTGATTAATTTCAATTTTTTTGCGAATTTGAATATGGTGTTTTTTCCCCTGCATTTTCATGAAATTAGAGTTCAGTAATAAGGACCCTTTTTTATTAATTTCATTTTTTCTGCGAAATAATGCTTTGATGTTTGTTTATTTTTGAGGTCAACTGAAGGGATTTGTGTTTTCTGGTGTTGTTAGTGCCGTTGGATAAATCTAGTGCTTGTCACTCTACTGTGAAGTATAGTGGAAAGAGAGCTGAATGGGATAGCTTTAAACCGGAGTTCGGTGGCCGGAGAGAAATGCCGGAAACATGTGATTATTTTTCTGGTGAATGGGTGTTTGATAATAGTTCACATCCATTGTATAAAGAGTCTGATTGTCCTTATATGTCCGATCAATTGGCGTGCCACAAGCATGGTAGGCAAGATCTGGAGTATCAGTACTGGAGATGGCAACCTCGTAACTGCAATTTGAAGAGGTAAACTTTGATTTTTTCTACTTTTTGTGTAATATTCTAGCTCATTTGTTATTGTACCTATTTATGCCTGACCATGTTTAGTATATGTATCTAATATTAGCATTCAGATGAAAGAGCATTAATGTGGTTCATTGACACATCGTCGTATTGATTTAGTAAATATAGGTATTTTAACGATACGGGTAAATATGCACCATTTGTTAGACGGCAAGTATATATGCACCTTTTCCCTTCTAAGTATAATAGGCTAATAGATGAAAGAATATGTGAGTAATTTCATAGTACTAACCAAATGATAAAATCTCAGATTGGTTAATCTCACCCTATAATGTTTGATTTCTTGTATTATGTCGTAGAAATTGTTATGTGTTAATGTTGATATGCAGGTGGAATGTGACTGAAATGTGGGAGAAATTAAGAGGGAAGAGACTAATGTTTGTGGGAGACTCACTGAATAGAGGACAGTGGATATCGATGGTGTGTCTAATGCAATCTGTTATTCCAGCTGATAAGAAGTTCATGACACCACAGGCCCACCTTTCAATATTTAGAGCAGAGGTGAAGTGAACTTATATTCAGTATATAAAATGTATCATTCAACTAAGTGATCTCAAAGTTTATATGCTGTCAATTTTAAATGTACTTCTTATCTATTGATGGTGATGATTATGTCGAGATAATTTAATATCCGTTACTAAATTCAGGTTCTCTGTGTTGATGACAGGAATACAATGCCAGCATAGAGTTTCTTTGGGCTCCACTTCTTGTCGAATCAAATTCTGATGATCCAGTTGATCACAGACTCTCTGAGCGAATACTGCGTCCAGATTCACTTCTTAGGCATTCATCAGAATGGATGCATGCCGATATATTGGTCTTCAATTCATATCTTTGGTGGAGACAGGGCCCTGTTAAGTTATTGTAAGTATGAACTCTAATTAGCTAATTAGGTCTTGACTTAAGCAGATGTGCCAAGAACTAATATTTGATTTCTCAGCAAGCTGATAAATGAAAATTTAAAATATATAAAGGTGGAAAGGAGGAGTGCTTGATTTCTTTTTTGCCATTTTATTTCGGCTGGATTTCCTTATTTCATATTTCTTCAAATTGCAAACTTTCGGCTTACCAGGAACTTTAAAACTATTTATATTTCTAACTTAGAATTAATGGAAATTTCACAAAGAAAAGAAGATTGCATTCTTTTTTTTTGAAAATGGTAACGAAAAGAAGATTGCATTCTTATCAGTTCTGTTACCTTTTTAGATGGAGTTCTGAAGAAAATGGAGTTTGCGAGGAAATAAATGGATTGGGAGGCATGGAGTTAGCTATGGACGCCTGGGCAAATTGGGTGGATTCCAATGTTGATCCCGCGAAGAAGGTCTTTTTTGTCACAATGTCTCCTACGCATTTCACGTAAGTGAGGAGCTCTTCTTTCACTGCTAAAGCTTACTTTGAGTACTTAACTACAAAGTTGTTAATTATTTGTCAAATGTGACATGAGTTTTTGTTGGTTACCAGTGTGCTAGGTGACTCGGCTGTAACAATTCTGAGGCATAGTGCATGAATTTGACTTGATTCTAAACTTTAAAATATTTTTTGATTATTTTATATGAACAATTAGGAGAATGAAAGCAGCATCTTTTGTGTATGTTGATTTTTTAATCTAATATTAAGTCGTTGATGTAAAAGTTTTAGTTAGTTTGTCAATTCAGACCAAATTGGTGAACTGAACAGATCAAAAGTTTGCACAGAGCATAAAGCTCTGAATTTCATTTGCCTATGTGCATTGTTGATAGAATTCCCAAATATCTTGCGCTATGACTATTGAGTCCATTCTGTAGGGAATGCTCCTGAAGAACCATAATCACTTGTCTTGTGCGTGAACGCATTTCTGATTACAAGATTGAATCAGTGAGGAGCATGGGCAAGTGACCATTCTAATTATCCATTTCTAATACACGTTGGGGTCAAAAGGGCAGTTCAGAACTTTCAAGTTCTGCAAATGGGACTAACGGAAATGAGGATGCTGAGGTGGATGTGTGGGCTACTAGGAGAGACAAAATTAGAAATGAAGATCTTCGGGACTAGGTGTGGGTGTCTTTCTGTGGTAGACAAGATGAGGGAAGTGAATTGAGATGGTTCATACGTGTGAAGAAGAGAGATGCAGATGCCCTAGTGAGGAGGTGAGAGAAGTTGGCTGTGGTGAGCTTCAGGAGAGGGAGAGGTAGACCGAAAAAACATTGGGGAGAGATGATTTTTTCTGGACATGGTGCATCTCCAGCCCATTGAGGACATGTCGTTAGATAGAAAGTAATAAAGGTCGTCGGTTAGGGTGTTAAGTTAGTAGTTGAGCGTCGTCTTATTGTCCAGTGTGACTCCTTGCATACTAGTAGTATTAGCACCATCCTCGTACTTTTTAGTCCCTCGATTTCTGCTACTACATGTTGTTGGCTATCATTTTATTTTGTTATGGTTACTGTTGCTTTTCTCTGTATGCTTTAGAATGCTTTCCCTAGTATTTTCTATATCTTTATTACTTTTGTTTCCTCCTTTTAAATCTGCTTTGATATGTGTTACTTGGGCCGAGGGTCTTTCGGAAACAGCCTCTCTACCTCCTTGAGGTGTGGCTAGGTCTGCGTACACTCTACCCCGACCCCTCCTGTGGGGATTTCAGTGGGTCTGTTGTTGGGGTCAAAGGGCCATAATATTTAATTTTATGTTTTAATACAGCCAGTTGCTGAAATCCAACACGAAAGATTCTTCTTGTGTGTTTCCTACCATACGAAATCATATATTTTCTTGTTTTCTTCTTTCAACATTCCAGGAAAGGAGAATGGGAACCAGGAAGTGAAGGAAACTGCTACAACGAGAAGCTTCCCTTGAATGGAACATACTGGGGCGTAGATTCTGACTTGCCCACAATGCAGATGGTGGAGAGGACACTCGCTAGGTTAGGCTCGAAGGTTAACGTTCTCAACATTACTCAGCTCTCAGATTACAGGAAAGACGGCCACCCTTCTATCTACCGTAAGTTTTGGGAGGCGTTGACTCCTGAGAGATTAGCAGACCCTGCAAGTTACTCGGATTGCATCCATTGGTGCTTGCCTGGCGTGCCTGATGTATGGAATGAACTGCTATTTCAGTTTTTGTGAAAAAACAGGTACACTTTGTAAGTAATCATGCCACTATCCTTGGAGAAGAAAAAGGAAAGTTCACTCCCTTGAACGTATAATGTACATCTCAAAAGAGCATAGAGTGTTTCGTCTGTTAGGTATTGAGGCAAAATCTTGAACCTCAAGGTTTATTACGAAATGCTTCTTTCGTTTGATTTTTGCTTTGATAGTTTGGTGATTCTCGATACAAGTGTTGGTGGGAGGTAGTCTATGTACCCGCTGAGGTTTGCTCAAATGAGTGTATACCACGTACCGCGTAAATACATTCATTCATATATGTTGTGAGTTTTGGAAATATTATAGAGGGACTAAGATTCCTGTCATCCTGTGAAAGTTTAAATTTGGTGGTATGGAACAAAGGGAAATCGAATGGCTTCTACACTTTTATTTGCAATGATGTAACAAATTCACAAAGATTTGTAATTTTCATATCATCCTAGTGCTTGTATTAGTTTTTATTTGCCAAGGTTGGTGCAATTAACTGACATCTTTAGAAGAATTTACAAGAAAAATTGCTCCCAAAAAAGAATGTGGGTATGGTCTTGCAATGATTTTATTTTTTTTTAAAAAAGGGTATGGTCTTGCAATCAAACTCCTTTTTAGCCAATGGAAATATGAATATCTTTTGTGATTTTGAATGATTTATCTTTTAAAAAGTAAAACAACAACAACAACATATTAGTGTAATAACACCCAAAGGTGTGATTTAGTAATCAAACGTGAGTGAGAATCATGAGAGCTCATATTAAAATTACAGCAGTCATAAAAATATTAGATGATTTCAAGTTTTAATTTTGGTGGATAAAGTTACCTAATATTTATTGTTGATGGGAGGCTACAAATATTCCGTAAAATTAGTTAAGATGCGCGCAAACTAATCTAGTCATTATGGTTATCAAAAAAAGAAAAATATATATCAATATGATTTCACAAATGAGATCGGAGAAGGATAAGAAATATGCATACTTTATACCTTTCTATGAAGTAGATAAAACATATTTTGAAAGATGATTAACTCAAATAAAAAGAATTTAAATCAATTACGGTAACAAACCAAATAAGGTCGAAACAAACTATAATGTTATACTCTTTCCGTTCTGAAACAAATATAATTTTTTTCTTAAATTTCTAAATATTAAGATAATATATATATATATATATTTTTTTTTTTTTTATAAAACAACAGTTATTTTGGAACACTTAGAATTAAAAAATTGGTAAATGGGCTTGTATGAGCCACAAAATTTGGCGCCTCGAGTGTCAGTACAGTGTACTACTAACAATATTGAAAATACTATTCTCCAGAGATATTTTTTTGGATTTTTATTTTACGCAAACGAAAGGAGTATCAATGAACTTGTCTTTCAGCCGTTAATTTCGTTGATAACCAAAAAATAAAAAACTGATACTTTCTTCCCCACGAATCTAGCAAAACCAGATTCTACTCACCTCCATATTTATTTTTATTTTTCTCTCTACAATTGAGTAACTATGGCTTCTGGTCTTCACCGCCAATGTATTAATCCCTTATTTACACAATCTCTTCACCGGAAAAATCAGAATTACAGTTATTTCTGCAACTGTACTAATCAACTAAGAAATAACAATACTAATTGCTCAGCTCGACTCCGAACAACACTCCTCAAATCATCTAATGACAAAAATCCTAAAACCTTATCCCAAAATTCGATTCCTAACTCAAATTCCGATTCCGGCGAAAGTCGGGTCAAGAATCCGGACCCTGACCCGGGACCCGAACCGGATATTCCATCTTCATCATTGTGGGATCCAGTCACTTCCCTGCTGTATTATCTTCAACACACTTGTTTTTGTGATTTTTTTTTTTTGTGTTTTCTCCTGATTTGTGGGTTGGGTTATTTGCAGGGAAGTGCTGAAATTTGATGGAATTGGATGGGATATTGTGTCGATTGCGTTGCCCGCTGCGTTAGCTCTTGCTTCTGATCCCATTACTTCACTTGTTGATACTGCATTTGTTGGACATTTAGGTATGATTAGTATCCCCTCTTTGTTATGGTTTAATGTAATATAGTTAGTAGGATTAAGATGGAAGAAAAAAAATACTCCCTCCGTTTCAAAAAGATTGATCTGGTTTGACTTGGCACAAAGTTTAAGAAATTAAAGAAGACTTTTGAATCTTGTGGTCCTAAATTAAAGTTATGTCAAATGTACAAAATTGCCCTTAATCTTGTGGTCTTAAACATGCCACGTGGAAAGCAAAAAGTAAAATGTTACCAAAAAAGGAAAGAGGTCATTTTTTTGAAACTGACTAAAAAGGAAAGGAGGTCATTCTTTATGAAACGGAGGGAGTATA
>NW_006238934.1:726319-738674 GCF_000226075.1 Solanum tuberosum | reverse complement strand
TAAAGAAGACTTTTGAATCTTGTGGTCCTAAATTAAAGTTATGTCAAATGTACAAAATTGCCCTTAATCTTGTGGTCTTAAACATGCCACGTGGAAAGCAAAAAGTAAAATGTTACCAAAAAAGGAAAGAGGTCATTTTTTTGAAACTGACTAAAAAGGAAAGGAGGTCATTCTTTGTGAAACGGAGGGAGTATGTTTTACCCATTATTTACAACTTAGTACTCCCTCGTCTCAAAATACTTGTCACATTTCGCTTCTCGAGAGTCAAACTATAAGTTACAATTCATCTGATATTAATAGGTGACAAAATACATTGAAGTGTCAAACACACACCCAAACTATCTCCTTTTCTTGAGTTTCACACCTTTACTATTGGGAGTGTGAGTGTTTGAGAAACAGTACACCTCAAGTAATATGTGATGGTGTGTGTATTACACTCTTTTTTAAAATTAAAAAAAAAAAAATGCCACATGGAAAACAATTCCACTGCGGCAAAAGGTTAAAAATTAAAATGAAGAACAAATCAAATTAGCCTATGAAAGAATAAAATGGAGAAGGCAGGAGGAGCTAAGTGTTTGTATACACACATTTGGTCCAATCAGCATTGAGGTGTGTTTCTCAAATCAATGAGTGATAGTTTAGGTGTGTTTTTGACAATGTTGGAAAAAGTTCATGTACTTTGATTTTCAAGATGCGCAATATGACAAGTATTTTGGAAGGGAAGGAGAAAGTGTTAAGCTACTACTCTTCTGAGATGGCTGAAATAAAGTAGGAGAGAATTAAAAATATTTTGAAATGATCAAGTGCAACATACTTGTCCATGCTTTTCTTACTTATCTATGCATGTATTTTGTAGGATCTGTTGAATTGGCAGCAGTAGGTATTTCAGTATCAGTTTTCAACCTCATCTCGAAATTGTTCAATGTTCCTTTGCTCAACGTCACAACTTCTTTCGTTGCTGAAGAGCAGGCATTGATTGCTAAAGGTGACAATGATTGTTTGTCGAAGCATCTCGTGTTAATTTGTCAAACATTGTTTGTCGCTGATATGAGTTATATTTTTGTTCTTAAACTAGATAGCTCACCTGATTCACAAAGCAAGATACTACTTCCTTCAGTATCAACTTCTTTACTACTTGCCCTCGGCCTTGGCATTGTGGAAGCTGTTGGACTTTTTGTTGGCTCCGGTTTCCTAATGAATACCATGGGTATATCTGTTGTATGTCTTAATTTGAAAACGATTTATATTCTAGCATGAGGCCTAACTTCTTGGATTTATGCTTCCCCTTATGTTGTGTATTGCTGTTTGCTAAAGATATTCAGTGTAAGTCTATTTGGGCTTGTTGATGTGTCACAGGATTCACCGATGCGTGAACCAGCTGAGCAATTCCTTACGATGAGGGCATTTGGAGCTCCACCGGTCGTTATTGCACTTGCTGCTCAAGGAACATTTCGTGGATTTAAGGACACAAAAACTCCTTTATATGCTGTTGGCAAGTATCAATGATGCCCAATTACTTCTCTGATCTACATAAAGCAAATCCAAGTGAACTCTGTACTGACATGTTGTGCCTGATAATCCGGTTTGATAAATATTATTTATAGATTTTTGGCTGATAACTGCTTCTAGCTGTAAAGTTTTTGTTTAGATATTAATTTCACAAATTCATTAGTAAAGTTGAGATAAAAATGTTTTGTTTACATGTAGCCCTTTTAGTTGAGCCCTATGCTTTTCATATTAAGCCTCAATATACAATAAGTTTTCCTACATAAGTATAGTTACAAACATATAGGTAGAAGGCACTACTTTAGACGTTTGACTTCATTTAAATTCATACGTCTTGGCGAAGTAGGGATAAGACCAGCTTTTATTGAAGACTTGCTTAGCTCACTCAACGATGGAGAAACTACTCTGGGACAGTGTTATCAAAAGCAGAAAGAGAAAAAAAGCTCTAAGGTCTATTGAGGCTTTAAGTGCAAATAAAACATGGGCTTTAATGAAAAAGGGCACAAAGGGAGAAAAATTACAAACATATGAACAAAGAAATTGAAAAAAAATCACGATAAAGTGAAATATCAATTGTTTTAGTGTAACCTCTTCAGAAGAGGCTCATTGGCAAGGAAAAGTATGCCTTAGAACCGCTCAACATGTTTTGAGCCTCGCTTCAGGGCTTAAGCGCGTCTTTGACAATATTGCTCTAGGGGATGCTACTACCTTATGAGATGTACCTAGAGTATGGCTTTATATTAACAAAGTATTGTCGTTGCTCGATGGAAAGCCCCCTCCCTGGCAACCCCACCCCCCTCAGTATGGCCTGATAAATAGGACTTTTTTTAGTTATGTCTCAAATGTTTGAGTAAAATATTGATACTTCTACTTCCTTATCTGACAAAGGAGTTCTGGATTGTCAGGAGGTGGTAACTTGGTAAATGCATTATTGTCTCCAATTTTGATATTCACCTTTGGTTTTGGCGTTAGTGGTGCTGCAATTGCTGGTGTGATTTCTGAGTATGTTGTTGGCGGTAAACCAAACCGTAGCTACTCTATACATGATATAACTTGCTGTCCATTTTCTTTATCTTATTTTTTTGTTTGATCAACATTTTTACCAGATACTTGACTGCTTCTATCCTTCTGTGGAAATTAAACGGGAAAGTTCTTCTTATTGCTCCAGACGTTAACGTGGGAAGATTTCCTCAGTATCTTAAATCTGGTACTTTCTTGGTAACTCTTGAAACAACACCTGAATCAGGATACATTTGGTGGTTAACAAAGAGAATTTTGATAAAAAGACTCCCCTTTTGTGTGAATAATCTGTTTGACACGACATTCAAATGTGTCCTACTGAATCTCCTATTGCAGCAGCTAGTGAAACTTGAGTATATCTGCATATAAAGATATTTATCCACAGTTGAAGTAACTATCGATAAAAAATAATTTTTCAAGATTTGATATGAATTTCATTTACATTTGAAGATAGAGTAAGGGAGGAATGGTGATTATACAGCAAATTTAAGTTAGAAAAAACAATTTTGCATGAGATACAAAGCAATGCCAATTATTTTGCATGATATATCTCTAAAATGATGTACAAACTTTTGGTTAAGTTCAAGTCCATTTTAGTTTTGCATTTGTTGAGCATATTCTTTTTAGGCATGGAAAATTAGTATTTGGATACAGCACCTTATGTTGCAAAAGGATACCTAACACACAAGGCTTCCATGTACCAAACACATAAACTAGCATTTGATCTTTGAGTGACTGCAGAAATTTTTGCATGTCCGAAGCCCGTCGAATGATAATTAAGAGTGTCTCTTGTGGACTTTATCAGAATATATCGAAATTCTCTTATCTTTTTCAAAATAAAATGATCAAATCTTTGTTAGGTTAAGCTTGTTCTTGTCTTTTCTAGGTGCACTTCTAATAGGGAGGACTTTATCACTTCTAATTACCACTACGCTGTCAACGGCTCTGGCAGCACGAGAGGGCCCTGTGCCTATGGCGGGTCATCAGATATGTGTTGAAGTTTGGTTAGCAGTATCTTTGCTAACTGATGCCTTGGCACTTGCCGGGCAGGTGAGTATACTTTAACTAAACATATTTGTTTTCTCTGCTGTCATTTCTGGCTTTACTGAATAATTTTTAGAAAGTTTGCTCAGCAGCTCTATTTTACGTCTCAATAAAATTCATTTTTATTAGTGATTAGGACCTCAATGTGGCTCCCTGTAACAAATGGAAGTATCATATAACTCTTGAATTTCTTCTTTTAATTTTTAATCTTTTTGGTTACCAATGAAGTCACAGGATTTTCTTTAACAGAGGTTCACAACGAGATTATAGTTAGTGTCCTATTTGGATAATTTCCATTGATTTATTGCTTTCAATCATTAGTTATGATATATGAGTTTAATCTTTCATTTTCTTGAATATTGCATTCTTATTCTGTTGATCTTTAGGCTCTCCTTGCCGGTGGAGTTTCTCAAGGTAATTATAGCCAAGCACGCGAAGTGGTTTATAAAGTTCTACAGGTAACTTGCATTCTTACTTCTGCAGTAGTCTTTATCGACTTTCAACTATGATTACTGACTTAGCTTTTAAGAGAAAACAGTAACAACAGAAACACTGACCTGCAACATCTTTTATTCATTATGTGAAAATCTTGTCAGATTGGTGCATTGACAGGAGTTGCCTTGGGTTTTAGCTTGTTCATTGGTTTTGGAGCACTCTCCGCCTTATTCAGCACGGACTCTGAAGTTGTGGAAATTGCCAAATCTGGTACTCTGGTATGAAAATCTTATCCAGATTCCCTCAGCATTCTTCCCTTAGGATTTTGAACCCCAAACAGTGCATGTTCCCCTAAGTTTACGTTAAGACTACAATTCCTACTTTGCACCAGCTAGGTAATTTCGATATCATGAAATAGTTTTGGTCATTTATAGAAGTAATTACACGGCTGTCATTTCTAGCCTTGTACAGAGCTGTCAGGTTTTGTTATCCGGATTAACTTGATATTTAAATGATAAACTACTTAATTCTTTTCTTATTACTATGATCTATTGGACAGTTTGTTGCTGGATCTCAGCCAGTAAATGCCATTGCCTTCGTTCTTGATGGGCTCTATTATGGTGTTTCAGACTTCGAATTTGCTGCATATTCTATGGTAAGCATTATGGCACATCACTGTTTTGTTCTTCGGAGAATCATGATCTGCGATACTAGAAATAAAGACTTCAAAACTTTTGCATTAATTGAATCTCTTGGTGGAAATTAAAAGGGAAAAAAAGTTAGCAGAGTCTATATGGTTCAATGAGGTGATCAGAATGTCAAACAAAAAGAAATCGTTATATGATATTTGCATTTCTGGTTAGGTTATTGCTTTGTCAGTAACAAAACCTTGCAAGAAGACGTTTGGAATGAAAAGTCTAGAGGAGCAAAAAAGGATCAAGTAGTAAGTTGTCCTGGATGCTGATTACACATGGTAATGAATTGTTGTCCCATTATTTGAAGCATAACCACACAGTGCTACAGCTGCTAGGGGTATGTGCAGCAATGAATGAAGTAAAACCGAGAACATACATATCAATTTGAGTTAGCCGGGTTTTGGCCAATCAATGAGATGCTTCTTGAACATTCTTGAATCGGCGTAGCTAATTGAATTCAATGCAAGCACTAATATAGGAAAAAAAAAATAAAGATAGTGGCTTTGGAGTGTGTCCTACATTGTGACAAACATTTAAAATATCATCAGACTATAACCCCTCCTTCTGATTCAGCTTCGTGTCTTTGACAAACAGTTTGTGATTGGAATAATCTCCTCAATCTTCTTACTTGTGGCTGCACCATTGTTCGGTCTTCCTGGCGTCTGGGCAGGACTCTTTCTCTTCGTTGCCTTGCGTGTTGTAGCTGGACTTTGGAGGTAAATCTCTCATGTCTATCTCTTTTGCCAACCATTGAGAGTGGTAATTTTACGAATTGAACCAAGTTTCATTTACTGTTACTTTTCATTATAGACTTTTTGACAAGTACTTGTGAATACTAGGCTACAAACAAGAGATGGACCATGGAAATTTCTTCGGACGGATATGGAACAGGATAGTGTCTGACTTTCAATGAGCAAGTAATTGATTCTCTATAACGATCGGGGTATACTCTATTAGGCTTATGCCAAGGATGGCGCAAATTGCTGATGATCATACATCATCCAGGCATTTGCAGATCTTGGCAAAATTGAACTCCTGATATCCGGACAGATAATTCTACTGTACAGGCTTGTCAATTTCATCAATCTCTTTGGTCAGTCTCTACTGAGGGGTTGACGATTTATCTTCGATATTGCTTTTGTGGAGGTTTGAAGAATCCACGATCAAGCTACATCATCTCAATGACCACTAACTTGGGAATCTTTTTCGCCTTTTTTCTCCGATTTGTGAAATAATTCAAAAGAGAGAGAGAGAGTTCAACCAAGTGATCCTTGTAAAGTTGAACAGTTTATAACTTGACACATACAATTGTATGCTAATGTAAAAGTTTCATTCTTCATGTACTCTCTATTTCTGGATAAGTCCATTTGCCTTCTTGCTCTGCAGTCTCATTTTTCAAGATTTCGCATCCCCTTGTAAAGGCTCGTGATAATGCTCTTGTGGAACTAGGCTCCTGTGAGAATGTTGAATTGTGTGACCATTTGATATTTCTTTTTGTGGTGTTAAAAGCTGAAGCAGGGGAGCAAATCCAACCAGAAAAACTCACATTGGACTTGGGGATAATCAGGCTCGAACGGATGATTTCCACCACGTCAAGGTGACACTCTACTACTAAGTTATATTAGAGAGAGAGCGTATTTTGAATTGTATGATTATTCCATCGAAAACATTAAGTTGTTAGAAAACACATTTTTATTTACTTAATTACGTATTCAAACAGAGAGAAACTTTGGTAAGCTACAATATCTGCTACATCATGCATGCAATAGGAGGAACAGAGATTTCAATTGCAGTTCTAGTCCAAAATTACCATCTCATCTTTTTTTCCCTCGTGGACAGAGTTATTCAGTACCTATAATGGTAAAAGGTAGGAGGTACACTACGAAATAGTCAAGGTGCATGCAAGTTGGCCTTAGACACCACGATTAAAAAAAGAGAGGCCAAATATGTCCTTAAACTACATGAAATTATTTGACACATGATAAATGAACATATTAAAACCAAAAGTATCCAACTCTCTCTACATTAAAGTTCACATTATGTGTAGGGAACTTTAAATTGTCGCCTTTAAGGTATAGTACATAATTTTCTAAAACAAAAAGTTGGTGGGGCTTCAAATTACAACATGTCTTCTTTTGAAATATTCAAATTACACATGGTGATATGGAAATTTCAAACCGGCAAATAATGTGCTTTATGATTGAAAAGGACAGATGAAAATACAATATAATGCAAGATATAATTGGTTTGGCCAAGTTTTTAGGAAGCCAAAAACGTTTTTTTTTTAATTGAATACAATGCGAGATATAGTTGGTTTGGTTGTTTGGGTCCATATATAGTTGGTTTGGCAAAGCTTTTAGGAGCCCAAAAACGTTATTTTTTGATACAATGTAAGATATAGTTGGTTTGGTCCCAGCAGTGGAGCCAAGATTTTTATTAAGGGTGACAAAATATAAAGTAAAAAAGTATATGCTGCTATTAGGAATAGAGAATATACAACCTCAAGCAGTTCTCACAATCCCTTAACTACTACACTAAGTGGTGTTTAGATGACTTATTTTTAGTGACTTTTGGCTTTTAAGCTATTTTTTTCAAGTTTTGAAAGTGTTCGGATAACTCAAAAAATGCTTTTAAGCACATTTTTAAGACTGAAAAAGTAGAAGAAAAAAAAGAAGTCAAAAGTTGGGTTTTCCCAACTTATGATTTATAAATTTTAATTTATAAGTCACTTAAAAAATACTCAATTCAAACACACCCCCTAAACCTTCGGCTTGTATTAAGAGGTGTCAACACGTGTATATATACTCATTCAATCAAATTTTGACACATATATACAATGTAATTTTTCGACGAAGGGGTGTCGCTTGACACCTCTTGCCCGAGGGTAGCTCCGCCCCTGGGTTTGGTAAAACTTTTAGGAGGCCAAAAACATTTTTTTTTTCTTTTCAATGTGTTTTTTTTATAAAAAAAAAAAAAAAACAAGGTGTTTAACCAAGCTCTTGGGAGAAAGTAAGTATTTTCAAGAAGTAGCCAACACTATTTTTCAGAAGCTTAAAAGAGCAGTTTTTTCCCCAAAAGCAATATTTGTTGGGTAATGTCAATACCCTGCATATGGTAAGACCCACGAGGGGCTGGTTGGTCCGGATCGGAGTCATGATCGATCATGATGCTTGCTTGGTGGACTTAGTTAAGAAATAAAATTTTGTATTTACTATTATTTATAGTTTTTTACATGATGGTAAGCGTTTGATCCTAATTTGTGGTATCAGAGCCAATGTCGTGAGTTCGATTTTGCAAGAGCAGCATTCTGCATGATTAGGTGTTGGAAGAAGAATTGCTAGGTAATGCCAACATTCTGCCTATGACAAAGCCCACAAAAGGCTGGGTGACCCGAATCAGAGTCATGATCGAACATGCCAAATCTACAAATCTATTATTTTTTTAAAAATGAACACCCCCACCCCCACAAACCCCTCCAATAAAAAGGGGTAAAACAAATGCCCTATTTTATGCGGTTGTGATTCTCGTATTTAATCTTCTTGAGTTACTCCCCCGTCCAACAATAGCTGTCCACTATACTAAAAATAGTTGTCCGACAATACTTGTCCAATTTAGAAGATCAAAAGATAGTTTACCTTTTGTGTCTATTTTACCCTTACTATTAAATACTCCCTATGTCTCTAATTACTTGTCCACTTTTTCTTTTATAGTTGTCCCTAATTACTTGTCCATTTTGACAAATCAAGAAATGACAACATTTTTTTCCTATTATACCCTCAATTAATTACTTTGAAAAAGGTAGAATTTTTTGAAATATTAATTTTTTAATTCATCCACTTCATAATTAATAGGGGTAAAATGGTAAACTCACTATGTCAATAATTGTTTTCTTAATAGGTGTGTCAATTCAAAAGTAGACAAGTAATTAGGGACATAGGGAGTATATTTATCATCTAACACATTTTTCAAAACATTAAATTTAATAAAGTCAAAAAATAATATATAATATGGAAAGTGCTAAATGGCCAGAATATGACCAGAAAATTAAAAAAACTATAATATTTTTTTTATTTTAAATAAATTGATATTTTTTTTCATTTTTTAGTTAAAAGGGTAAAAATGTTTTAAAAGGTAAAATAACATAGATAAAATATCACTCTGGCCAAATTCTAGCCAAATTTTCTGGCCAAAAAGATTTTTCCTAATAATATTACCCCTATTATTTATTGTTTCTTAAGGGATGTGCCAAGTCAATAGTGGACAACTATTATTGAACAAAAAGAGTATATAATATGCGAATTTAAACTAATTAAATTAGTGAATATCGAAAATCACATATTATACTAAAAAAACAATAATATATTTTATCTTTTCAATTTATTTTTAAAACTCTAATCTTATGATTAAGGGCTAACTCACTCGACATGAACTCTATCTTCTCCAATGTATTATCCCCTTTCCCTTTTAATCCATCTCCCCACCCCCACCCACTGCAATACAAATAATCTTTAACTATATTTAATTAACGATAATAGCTTAATTGTCATTAAATATGTATTTTTAGTGATAATTAATAATTTTTGTAAATGTCCCTAAAACCTATAGCGACATTGAATCTAATGGCAACTAACTAATGCCGGTAAAATTTTTAGCACTCTTTATTAATGTGCATGTTTATTGCCGCTAAAAAATGTTTTTGTTGTAGTAACCCCACTCCAAAAATAATTTTTTTCAAAAAAGAAAAGAAACTCTAACCTTGTTATAATGTTGTATACAATTTATGAAAAAATTACAATAAATTACCATGTTTGTATATTGGCAAGCGAAATATACTAATGTACGGAGTTTTGAAAAATTCTTTAATGTATAAATACATAATTTCTATATATTTACCTTGTTTGTATATTCACAAGCGAAATATACAAACTACAACCTCCATTTATATATATTTGCCCTGTTTGTATATTTGCAAGCGAAATAAACAAATTGTAGTCTCCATTTATATATACTTACTCTGTTTGTATATTTGCAAGCGAAATATATATACTGTAGCCTCCATAGCAAACATAACTATATCTATGAAACACAATTATCAAAACTATAGCTATAAAATTTTATTATGTCTATTATCTTTGTTATTTCTGAAATTTTGTAAAAAAAAAAAAAAACTCTAACCTTGTTATATAATATTGCGGGCCCAATTTTGAAAGTATAGATTTGATGCGTCTTATAAATCATTTCAAAGTGACATGTTTTGTGTGCTACTTGCAACCACATGTTGGTTTCAATAATTTCTAATTTTATTTTATTTTATACGGCTACACATATAGTTATTTATTTATTGTAGAATAATGGGCAGCCAATTGTCTCATTCATTATTATTAATTATATAAGCCAGACAAGTATGTTAGTTGAACAATTCAAGAAAAAAAAAAGATATAAAGAAGACAGGCATAAGTCCAGCACCAAAAAACGTGACAATATATTTCATATGAATATAATGGAAACACAAATAGACTTTTATGGGAAACAAAAGTTGGACCATAATAAGTGGCACAACATTATTGAGTTTGTCACTTCAATCCTCCATTTTCACATTAGGAAGTTTTCGAATTAGCTTAACAGAAATCTCGATTTTTAGTTTTGAATATAAAAAAAATTACGCTAAAAAAATATTTCCTTTGTACACCTACTGAATTTCGAGTCAAAAAACACAGAACAGAGGAAATACACATAAATCTCCTTAAAGATGTGTTTGTATTTTTAAATGGTGTTGAATGCTTCTGATCAATAGACTGAGTTGGAGTACATGCACAAAAGCTTGTAAGGGTCCTGCTGGTCTCTGGTACTTAGTCTTAAAAATATGGCACTTTAATCAAGAAAATAATAATAATAAAATCTTCTTAAATTATTTATTCCACTCTATTTTTTAACTAATAAGATGAACATTATTACTTTTTTTTTTTTTTCCAGTTGAGATGCACAACAGTAATTTAAACAGCCATCTTCTTCTATTTACTTAATGCTTTTTTCAAATTAAAAAAACTAGAGCAGCCATTCAAGAAGAACTAGTGCTATATTTCAGTATTGCCATCATTTACAAATCCACTATTGGTGACTTCTCCTTATATCATAATTATTGCTCACTCTGTCCACTTTTAATTGTCATGTTGCGTTTTTCGAAAGTCAATTTGACTAATTTTCAAAGTTAAATTAGATTACACTACTTCGATATTTTAAACAAAAAATTTAGATATTTAAAAACTATACGAAAAGCCCTATAAATTGCAATTTTTTGCACATCAATATGATGAAAAATACCACATCATCGTAATTTTTTGTCAAAACTCTTATCATTTGACTCTAAAGAAAAATCATGACAATTAAAAGTGAATGGAGGTAGTATAATCATTCTTTTTTGTCATTGGGGGACAAATATATTACATCGGGAACTTTTGGTATGTTGAACAAGTATAAATAATATTGAGATAAAAAATTAATATCACTATTATTAATCTTGGTATAGCTTAAACGTCAAAGTTAGGATTATTTTATATCTGTCAGATCGTGAATAATAATATCAGAAGTAATTATTCCTAAATAATATAATGAAAGTAACAAACATACCCTGAAGTTCCTAAAACCTTGTTTTTTTCCCAATTAAATAAGGTACATGGAGGATATTTTTGCAAAGCATATTTTTTTCCTTCAAAATTATGCAAAGTATATTATTTTTATATAACAAATCAAATAATTAAGAAAAATCATATTAAAATAAATAATTCTAACCTTACTTAAGAAAAAATAATATTAAAATAACTAATTCTAGCATAACTTGCATTCAAATTAAACGATCTTTAAAATCGTGCATATTGAATTACTTATTTTTAAAAATTATTTTCTATTTGATTGGTGAGTGAAAGTTGTTTTTTCAAAAAATACTTCTAATGTTTGATGGATAATAATTTTTATCCTAGAAAATGAGTGGCCCAAACATTATGGTGAACCTTTTGAGTTTTGACTAACTTTTTATTTTAATCAAGGACTAAATAATCATTTTTATATCATTAGATTCCCCAACAGAGTGGGAAGATTAATTCAAAGATAATGATATTTGTTTCAAAACTCTTTTATTTAATAAATAAAAAAATTGGTGTTTTAGCCTTGATTACGAGGTAGAAAATTAAATTCTCACTGACAAGAATCCTACTAGATTTTTCTTTCAAAATTTATTACTCTATCTATCTCAAAGTAAGTGATATTTTAGTTCTTTCATTGTATTTTAAAATAAATGGTATCTTAGTATTTTAAGAAAAAAACTGATCTTATTCTTTCAAAATCATCTTTATTTATATAATCAAGATTCATTAATTAGATTTTCTTTGATTAGGAGTAAGTAAAAATACCTTATTTTCTAGAAATACATAGGTTCTTAAGAATATGTCCAAATTAAAACTAACATTTGTTTTAGAAAAGAACATGATAATCCACCAAAAAAAAAGAGATAGAAGAATAAGTAATCCAATTTTGAATTAAATCTACCACACCACCAGGCTCCAAAGGATGTGGTATAGTGAATGAAGTTGTTTTTTTTAAAATAAAAAGTCTTGAGTTCGAGCTCTAAAAATGAAAAAATACTTGATATGCCACGCTCC
>NW_006238934.1:721978-726027 GCF_000226075.1 Solanum tuberosum | reverse complement strand
CGCCCCCCCCCCCCCACCCTCCCCCATCCCGGATGAAATTCTACATAGCGTAAATTTAAAATAATTGAGTTTTAATATAAATACCAAGTACTGACAAACATTAAGTAGGAAAAAAATAAAAAGATTGAATCCACCACCATTATGTTACAACCATAAATCACGCAGTTGGATAAATTGCACACATTTATATGCACCGACGAAGCAAAGTCCACTATATTAATTGCTTGAAATTTTCGATTGTATACCACCTTTTTTTAATCATGAAAATGACTTCTCGAAAAAATTTAATTAATTGATTGAAATTTTCGAATTGGACAAATGTACACACATTAATTAATATATTCATTTGCATTATCATACCATAATTATATTTTAATATCTAATGCCTCTTCTTTTATCACGAAATTAAATATCTTTCCAAAAAAACTTAATTAATTGATTGTCAAATTGGATAAATGTATACAATAATATGTAGCAATACAGCAAAGTTACACAAAAACTAACATATTTTCACTACATGATATGTATCCTATCATAATTTGAGTGTCTAGCTTATTTATTTTAAGGAAAATGACTTTTCAAAAAAACTTAATTAGCTAATTGAAATTTTCAAATTGATAACATTAATGTGTAGACTAGCTACAAAAGTCAAATTAAACAAAAGCAACATATTCACTAAATGACTAAAGCATCACACCATAATTCGAATGTCTATCCTCTCATTTTCTATTACACTTTTGATTGAATGTTGGTTACTTATTATTTCATAATGTATTGTGTTGTATTGTGCTATGTTATATTATATCGTATTATATTATTTTAATTAATAATATAATATTTAGATTGATTGTATCGTTCTCCATCTTACGTAATGTTATACATTTATAATTTGAATAATAAACCTACACGAAAAGTAGGATATATAATAGAGCTATTATAAAATGGTAGGATAAAAGATAAAATATGATGATTAAATAATAAGTAGAGACAAAATGAGGGGAAAAAATTGAAGAGAATAATGCGGACACACTAAATCGATCGTTACACGACTTTTCATTGTTACCTAATAATGCATTTAAACAAAACGATATACTCCATCCGTCCCATTTTATGTGAGGTAGTTTGACTCGGCACAGAGTTTAAGAAAGAAAGGAAGACTTTTAAAACTTGTGGTTCAAAATGAATTATATAAATTTGTGTGGCTGTAAATCATTTCATTAAGGGTAAAATAAACATTTTATAGTGAAATTGTTACTTAATATGGAAATGTGTCATTCTTTTTGGGACTGATTAAAAAGGAAAGTAAGTCATATAAATTGGGATAGAGGGAGTAATAAATATAAGTAACAATCAAAATAAATATTACATTTAAACTAACAATACAATATAAATACACAAAAAGTAACAACTATCCAAATAAGATGTAAGACGAAAAGACTTAATTAATTAACTAATTGAAATATTCGAATTGGATAATGAATGTACATTGTACACGCGTCAATTTAGCTATAAACAAAGTCAAACAAAACAACATATTCACTACATCATCACATCATAATAACACGCCTTTTCTTTAATTTGGAAAATGACTTTCCAAAAAAAAATAATTAAAATTTTCTAATTGTTATCTAGTTATACTAAACCAAGACATTGAGCCAAGACAAACTTATCTTTTTATTTTTTGAGTCGAGTCGAGTTAAATAAATTGATTAAGCCTACCTATTCATTTATTCTATTCATTTATTGTGATTTTAAGTCGATCAAGTCGAACACAATTACTAGAGTAAAATAAAAGAAATAAAAAAAAAATGTCATAATATAGCCAAATCTGAATCGATCAACGAATCAACTCTTTATTATTTATGTTTTCCTTTTTGGGTCCATATTGGGGCAATACCACTAGGTTATTTTCATATACTAAAATATAAAACTCGTTTATTAAAAAGATATGATATTGTCATATGAAAGAAGGTGGATTTTGAATTTGTCTCTATGGTAGCGGTTGAGCAAAATTTAATAAATATGTTATTAGAATTAAAAAAAATGTTACACTTTTTTTTTCTTAAAGCCTTGTACTCATTACATGGTTTATTTCCAAAAAGAAAGAATACAAAATTCTACTTATTATCTCATGACCGAAAAGAGAAAAAATAAAAGAACAAAATACATCATTATTAGGTACCAAAGGGTGCTGAGAAACAAGCTACTATTTCCGTCTAAAATTATCAGTCGTATTTCTTTCTTACACATATTTAAAGAAAATATTAATTTAAAATTGTGTCTTTCTTCTTTAAATATTACTCTATTTATATGTTATAACTCCATAATTGAGGTGTTTATAGTTTAATTTCATGACCAATTATTATTAAAGGTAAAATGAAAAAGAATAACTAACTTTATCTTGAAGTTTTAAAATGACAAACAAGTACTCTCTCCGATCCAAAATAAATAAATCTCAAGCACTTTTTTTATGGTTCAAAATGAATGAATTTTTCAAAGTTAAAAAATGTAGAGATTTTTCCAAATGAATGAATAAAATAAAGATGCATAGATTTTTCAAAATAAATGAATTTTTCAAAGTTTGATGGTTGAAAGTTTCAACTCTCTTTATTTTTAACAAAAGTTTGTGAAATAGCAAAGGGGTAATATTGTCAATAACACTTTGATAAAAGTTCATTTATTTGAGACAATTATTTTTAGAAAATACTATCAATAATTTAAGACGGAGGCCGGAGGGAATAAGTTTGCGTGATTATTCATTTATTCTTTTCTAATTTCGGATTCTATAAATAGAAAAGCTTCACAGCGTTTTTTAAAAAAGCAACAAACTTTCTTCTTTACTAAAATTCTTTCATACATAAAGCAAGCAAAATAGCAAAGAAAATAAGAAATTAAATCATGCCTTGCTTTAATCTTTCAACAAACGTTAATCTTGATGGAGTTGACACTTCTGATTTCTTCTCCGAAGCTACCAAAGCTGTTGCTTCTATCATCGGAAAACCCGAAAACGTACGTATTTTCTCTTACTCATTAGTACTATTATGGTTGATTGTCTAGGAGGATTCAGAATTTAAACTTGACAAGTTCAATTATTGCGATTTATAGCTAAAGTAGCTAGCACATAATCATATCTTTGAAATATAGATTGAAATATATATATGTTTCGTATAAAAATATTTAATTTTAATTTTTGTATTACTAAGTTGTATCAAGTTGGTTTGGAGGGTGGTTATCCACACGGATGACTCGGGATCGATCCCCCCTCAATGCCTTCTGAGTCGAGCCTATCGCAAGGGCTTCCCTAGTGTGGTTTACATCCGCACAAAGTGCTCATCCGAAGGGCAGAGGTTGTAGCGACGGCGAGTTATCGAGTTCCAAAAATAAATAAATTGTATAAAGAAAAATTGTGAGTAGTTTGATGAAAATGGTTCACACTTTTCTTATCCAAAAAACATATCTAAGTTGGTTTGGTGTGGAGTGTGGAGTTTGTGAGGTCAATGCAAGTATGCAACTATATTGGAACCAAACTTTGACCTATGTATTGACCACAATGAAAATGCCCACATGGATTTTTATATATAATGATGTGTGTTAATTACTGTATATATTACTGCTAATTAAACCACAAAAATAACATTTTGGCCCTCTTGTATTATGTAAATTCAAGTGTGTGATAGGGGTAGGTATCATGATTAAGCAAATCTCACAAAAATATGAGAGAGAATTACTATGGGGCGTGTTCGATACGAAGGAAAATGTTTTCTTGAGGAGGAGATGGAGGCTACGGAGGTGTGGGTGAAGATGAGGTGTGTTCGAGGGTAAGGGGACATAATCAATGTTTTTTTTTTAAATCAATGACCACATGGGTCAAGAATTTTATTAAACATAATCAATGTTGAATGTCATCGATATAGCTTATTTTCCTTACTTTCACTAAGGAAAACAATTTTGATAAAATGAGGTAATATATGGTTTAGACTTAAACCTAACTTACTATTATATTCGTTTAGTCAACGTATTTTCGAGACAAGTAAGTAAAGGGGGGGGGG
>NW_006238934.1:707460-721727 GCF_000226075.1 Solanum tuberosum | reverse complement strand
CATTAGACTATTAGATAGTATCACACTAAATCTATGTTGATAATTCTTTTCTTATTAACTACCTCCTTGGTCCGGCAAGTAGCAACAAGGTGAGTTCTAACGCGTGCACTAGTTAAAAAGACTTCTAAACGAAAGAATTATCAATGCATGCAATAACACTATTCAAGAATTACTTAATTACTATTCATACTTTGTTAATCGTTCATGGTTCCCACAACCCTAGTTGTGGATTTAGTTACCCATAGTAGCAAGAACACAAATCATATTTTTAGATGAAGAAATCACGAACTTACGTAATAAGTAGAAGAAACCCAGAATCTCAACTTGAATTTCAAAGTAAAAATCTTCAAAACCAACTTAGAAAATCAAGAATTGCTAAAGTTGCAAGTTAATCTCCAAAGCCAAAAAAAAAAATAAAAAAAAATTGAAAACATTGGTGGAAGAAAAAAAAAGGTGAAAATGCTTGATGTGTAAAGAATGAAGAAAAGTGTGAAAACTCTGTTTTGGCCCTGGTCCCTTGTGGATATTGTGCACCTCAACCAAGCTTTAAAAACTTAAGTTGAGAGTGGCTAATTCAGAAGTATGCTTAAAATATTGGCTTTGGTCCTACCAAGGATATTGTGTTCCTCACTTGAGTTGAGGGTGACTAGTGCAAAACCTTTGGAAAAAAAAGAAAAAGAAAAAAATGATTGAAGCATTACTTGTGAAATAATTGTTGAAGAGGTGGCTGAAAATAAAGAGAAGAAAATCTTGGGTGATGAAGTCTAAAATTGCTAAGTGCTTAAGGAAGCGTTACTAATATTTCACCTTCTGATAGCGATAACTTATCTCGATACTGATTACTGATCCTGGTATAACTTATCCCAGAATTAGTAACAAAACAAGGAGAAAGACGATGTTATATATTCTGCGTTTTAACATTTATGTACCTTCTTTGACAGTTCGTGATGGTTGTACTGAAAGGATCAGTAGACATATCATTTGGAGGTAACAAAGAGCCAGCTGCATTTGCTGAGATTGTATCCATGGGTGGCATTAACTCAGATGTCAAGAGAAAACTCATAGCAACACTGGGCGGCATATGCCAGAACAGATTCTCCATTCCCAGAACTCGATTCTTTCTCAAGGTCTACGATACCACAATGGCTACCAAATTCTCCAAACTCTAACTACGCGTTTGGCCATAGGATTTGAGACCCTGCCTAATTTCAACTCAACGTTTCGTTGAGCATAATATTGTAAAAGAAACTAAAGTTTCCATTAGAGTGAAATCCTATGCAAAATATGTCTAAATTGTACTGTCATGTTCAAAAAGTACTGCTTTTATGCTTCAAAAATTGCAAAAATCTCAAACAGTATAACTTATCGTTCAAACAATGAGTAAGAATATGCAGTTCTGTATTTCGAAAGGCAGAGCTCAGTCATTAGATAAGACTATAGCTGAGCAGATGCACCTTCTTCCAATTCCCTTCAAGTTCAGTGTTTTCCAGCCTACACCGGGCTTGTAACATTCAATCTGCAATCATGATCGGAGAGTTAGCTAGAATGGAGCAACATGTACACGTACATATATTGGAAACTAGCCAAGCATGATGAAAAAATAACTAAGAAGATGTTATACTTACCACGTCTACAATTTCCTCATTAGATTTAACTCCTCCAATCACATAAATAGAGTCCTGTAGAACAGCAGCAGCTGAATAACCTCTCGCGAGTTCCATTGGCTCACCAACCATCCATGTTGCAAGACGGGGGTCATATATTTCAGTGCTACGTACCATTGTAGACCCATCATACCCACCAAGTGCATATCTGCATAGCAGTTGTGAAGCTAAAAGTAAATAACAATATTGAGATACGCAATAATGCATATATAGCACACGGTCCTTGCCTCCTTCGACTACTTTTGGATGCATTGTAATATTAGATATGCAATCAAAAAGCACGAAAAATTGATAACATACAACTTCCCATCCAACACAGTCAACGTATGACATCCTCTTCTCGTACTCATACTTCTTATTGTTACCCACGAACGCTCTCTTGGATCAAATCTTTCAGCAGTCCTGTAGTAAAATGTTATCAGAAAAGAGATAAGAGACAGAGTTCCTATGGCTAAAAGACGCATAGTCAGCATAACAAGTACAACAGATTGGAACTTACGCAAGGTAATTGCTTCCATCATATCCACCAACAGCGTATAACGCACCATTGAGTTCTGCTGCAGCAAGACAAGATCGCTGCAAATACGTATACATAGAAGACAGTCATGTTTATGTAACAGCAGTAACAGTAAAATCTTTCTCATCGCAAATTACTCAAGTTTTCAAATTGTAGTATGTTTTTACTGAAACAAACATGCAAATACAAGGAGGTTGAAGCTAACCTTTTGCGACATTGGCCTTGTATTAAACCAACATCCGAATTGAGGATCATACATCTCAACTTCTGAAAAACAGTCGATCACGTTTGCTCCACCAATTGCAAAGATTCTGTCTTTCCAAGTAGCACCAGCTAAAGCGCCCTTTTTCGTTTTCAAAGGGGGATGTAGAGTCCACAAGTTAGTTGCTGGTTTATATGATACAACTGCACAAAAGCAACATAACATCAGCATGAGAAATTTAAGAAACTAGAAAGAGTGGCACAAAGGAGCAATGAGTGTTAGGGGGTGTACCTGTGTCGTACCACAAGCTTCTGGCTCCAATAGCTCCACCATCGCCACCACCAAACACAAACAGCTGTCCACAGAGTTCTGCAACTCCGGCATATGATCGGACTGAGTGCATTGGCTTCAAAGACTTCACCACATCATTTGATGGTGAATATGACTCCAAGGCAGTTAGCCATGATACGCCATCATATCCTCCGATTAGGAAGATTGACTCAGCAGGATAGCCAACCAAGTCAGATGAGGTTTCGCCATTCTGTACCTCTCTTAGTATCTGATCTGTCTGATGAAAAGTTTCTTCCCCACTCTTTACATCATGTCTAGTAGCATTCGTCACTGCAATAGTGCTCTGCTCTACAATATGCCTATTTATAGAGGCTCCTGATCTACTGCTTTCTCCAGCGTATCGCACCTTGTCATTCTCCTCCCTATTTCTTAAAACTACATCTTGCATTACACTTCTCCAATTTGGTGCATTCTGCGGTATGCTTCTGATTGGAGCCAATAAAGAAGATGAGAACTTTGAGATCAAATTTCCCGCTTGAACATGATCTAGCTCAAACGTGAAATGACGCTGATCATGGTAATAGTTCTCCTGTATTATAGGCTTAAACAAACTCTCAGCCAACGGTCTGCAGTGCAGACGCAGACGCACCTGAACCTTCATTTATAAAAAAAAAGCATAAAAAAGAAAGTATTAACACAATCAAATAAACCACATATGAAGAAAACATGAAATTAAACCTGTGCAGGATATTCGGTTCTTCCAGAACCGTCTAATGTCCAACCATATGGGTTGATGTTCATTCTTCCCGAGCTTGCAGCTTCATAGATACCATGAAGTTCACGGTTGCTGTAGTTGAACAAAAACAATGGCAGACCAGGATCTATATTCTTCACATATGAAATATGTGGAGCAGGCAAACCTACGCGAAAAAAGGAAAGATTATAACAAAATTCAGCTCACATAAAACAGCCAAAAGGAAATCTAATACTAATTAGTAAACCATATATATATGCTTAGCAACGAAATAACTAACCAAATAACTGATTTCGTATACACTCATTCATCGTAGACACTGTGCAGCCAAAGATTACGCCGCCAAGTTGGTTTTTAGTCAAATATCTAAATCCTCCAGAGTTGCTTCTCTGGTTGGTTGATGATGATGATGCAGAATCACGTACAAAGGTTTCGGTTCTTCTCCCTCCTCCCATCCTGGAAAAAATTCATATAGTTACAATAACAGAAAAATGAAACTGTATTACAAGCAAGCTAACCAACCAAATACAACACATTAACAAATAATAGACAAAAGGTTGGATATGAACAAACATTTTACTACTATTTGTGAGCAAAGTCCTAAAACTCAAGGCATAATTTACCCCTTCATTGTTCGGATCAAATGTAACAAACAACCTGTCTTACTGTAAGCCTTGATGGGAAGAGTTACCTGATTATATGTGAAGCATAAAGTGAAATATGGGAGTCGCGAGACAAGGTGGAGACAAGGTGGAGAAGCGAACCCTCACCAACAAGGTGAAAGCTTAGATAGTCATTCAAATTCAACTAAACTACTAAGATTCCCCTGACACCAGGGTTCAAAAGCCTCAGCAAGGTAAAAAAGTATTAATTAGGTGAAAGGTGACAAGTATACTAGAAAAAAAAAGTTGAGGTGACTACAATTATTAAAAGAAGGCATAATACGTAGATCGACACTTTAACTAGGTCTTCACTCCGATTTTCATTGTGATCATCTAGATACTTCAACTTGACACAGGTGCGTGCATTTTGAAAATGCACGTCTAGACACCTTTGAGAGGTACATTCTAGATGTCTATTATCAAAGTTGGGCATGTTTACGAGGTCAACTTAAACCAAATTAAGCTATCCAGATGTGCATTTTCAAAGTTTTTCGAGAGTATGATCATTTTTTGATAATTTAAAAGTATAACTGACAGAAATTCAGAAACTTAACACCTACACAATAATAGACACTTTTCCTATTACTTGCCAACAAAAATGTGAGTAAAAAGTGTAAATGCAGAGGAAGCAACAGAACCTGAAGGCAACAATGTGAAAATGCCCATAGACTAAAAAAAGAAACTATTAGTGGAAAAGCTAAAAAGGCAACTTAGCAGTTAGCACTTCATTTTTGGCCTTTACACAAATACAGCTTTACAAGTTTGTAAGAAAAAGACAAATTTTATAAGCCCACAAGTTAATTGGTTGTTTTAAACCTATGTTTCAATTTTTTTTATTTGGGCACGGAGTTTAAAAAAGTAAAGATTTTTTTTTGAATTTTGTGACAGGTTAAAGATAATGGAATGTATGAAAATGTACATTAATTTTGTGGTATTAAGCATAATATGTGAAAAGTTAAAATTAAAGAAAATAAATTTAAAAAAAAACAAACAAATTACTCATATTCTCTTGAGAAATACTTTTTCTAAAAAGCACTTGCAACCAAAAAATAAAAGAAGATGATATTTTTAGAATAAATAATTTTTTGGAAGTTTGAACAACAGGCTAAAAAAATGGACAGTTTTGACTTTGTTAACCGCATAATAAGTTTAATAACTTCTAATATCTGAATTGATATCATAATTGTATATTTAGTTTCACTTCAAAGTTCTTAAAATTCATCCAAGAAAATACCCATTATAGCCAACCTTTCACACTGAAACTACAGTATCTATATATATTATCTTCACATGTTTGAACCATCTCAATACCTCCTCCCATAGTATACCCATGCATCCATCTCAACGTCCTTATTTCTGCTACTCTCATTTTTTAACATGCAAATTCTTGACCGGTCAACACTCCACCCTCATATGACATAGTTGGTCTTACCATTACTTTATAAAACTTTGCGAGCTTTTATTTCATCTACCCCATTTCAATATGGTGTAATAACATCATCAATCTCCTTATTTTATTGGATTATTGACCCAGATTCTTAAAACTTCCTTTTTGGAGATGACTTGAGTATCCAGACCCTTTAGACTTCAAAGTTGTCTCGAACCTCCAACCTGTTGTTAATCCTTCTACGTTTCTCATTGACCAAAACTATGTCATTTGCAAATAGCATACACCATGATACTCTACTTGGATACATCACACCATTTCATCAATAACAATGAAGATAGAAATGGGATAGACCGATTCCTAGTGCAATCCCATCATGATTAGAAAATGCTTCGAGTCTCATCCCATAATTCTCACTCAAGTCTTGGATCCATGGTACATATCCTTAATTGCCTTAATTTATGTCAAAAGTACACTTTTAGCATCCAAACATCTCCATAGAACCCCTAGCGAGTTTGTCGTATGCTTATGTAAGTCTCTCTTCCTCTTCTTATACTACCCTATTGTAGAACCCCCTAAGGACTTTTTCGTAAGGTTATCTAAGTCCCTCTTTCTCTCCCTATACTACTCTATCAATCTCCTAACCATATGTATGACTTATGTAGTCGAACATCCCAAAATGATGTAGCACTACAAAAATTTGAGCTAGAGTTGAATTGTTAAATTTTATATGATTTGACCTGAGCCATGATGAATCACACGATCTGCGTATCAACTGTATGTGGAGATTTAGATAGTTGAAATTTGGGGATATTCATTTGTTGACATATAGAGTCAATATATGGACCGTATATGAATGAGTTGATTTCTTTAACAATAATGTCGAACTCACGTGGAAATTGAGTGAGTTGATTTCTTTAACTATAATGATCCTTCCAATGGTTATGGGTAAACCAATTATGAAATAAATTAGGTAAGAGAACTTTTGGACTAGCAAGTTGAAATTTGAGCAAGGTGAGGTTTAGGGCAATCCGGGAAAGTATTTGGTAAAATGTCTAAGCTTTGGTTAGGTTTTCTATTAGTTAAGACACTAAGGAATCCATAGGGCTTTTTGGAATCTAATTCGGGTGAGTAGAACTCCCGAATACCGAACTTAGCTTGAATAAGTTAGTTTGGAACGTCAAGATTCGTAGTTGTGTTACAAAATAAGGACTTTTGGAGAGAATTTTGAGTTTCATTCCCATACAAACTGTTGGGGTACCATGCTGCTATAGCGGGATCGATTAATTCCCGCTATAGTGGGTGATCCCGCTACGGCGATGGTGCTATGGCGGGTTGGGGCCGCTAGCGGGGTTCCTTGCGAATTTTGCAGTAAATTTCCCGAAATCGCTCATTATTTCTGTAAACATATTTTAGGATGAGCAAGGGTGATCTAGGACAAATTTTTCTCGGTCTTTCATTGTGATTATCGCTGAGGGTAAGTTAATTTCTCTCTTAGCTTGGTAATTCGATTCTTAGGCTGTAAAACCTATGAGAATTGCATTGGGGCAGGGTTTTGATTGATTTAATTATGGAGAAACTCTTTGTTTAGGGCGGGATGACCATAAAATGGCTTGGGGTTTGGATTAAGTTATAATCCATATATAATTAGGTCATGTTGGATTAATTTGGTGTTATATTGTTAATTGTAGACCTAGAACAAGTCAGAATTCATAACAAATGGAAAGACTTGGATTTAATAGAGCTTCCAAGGCTTGATTCGATGTGGGTGATGGTTGTTGTTTTCCAAGTTTATGTATGCTAGTTAACTGTCTCTATAGTGAAACTTATTCGATGCATATTGGGGACAACAAAAGGGTTGAATGTGAAATGATGAGTTGTTGACAATCCATGTAATGAAGGTGTTTTGTTTACTTGTATTTATAAGTGTGTTTGTGTGACTAACAGTTGGCTTGGATACGACGCCTGGTACGAGATATCTATATGGTTGGCTCGGGTACCACAACAGTATAAATACTAATAGTTGGCTCGGATACCTTCCTGATACGGGATATTATGGTTTGGATCGAGTATTACACTTGGTACATATTTAACTATTCACTTGTTTGTTGGTTCCTTGAGTGAATCAGACTTGTTTGTGATTATGTGGGACATGCTTTATGTAATTGTTAAGTTCAGGCTTAATGACGGATAGTCTTGTTGTATTGTTGACTTGGTTGATGTATGTGTTTTCTTTTCCTTATTATATGTTAGTTATGTGTTTACATTAATACATTTGGAACTGAGCGATGATCCTATCAGTACACTTGTACTGTAGTTGTGTATTGATACTACACTGTAGTTGTGTACTGATATTACACTTGCTATTTTCTGGTTGAGTACAAGACATATTCAGGCAGCTACTTCGTGACCTCAACTATGAGTCCACTGCTAATCGAATCCAAGGATGAGCTACCTCTTCCAGGTTGTTGTCCATTTGTTCAAACTCAATCTCTTTAGATTTGCTTTCATGTTTTTAGGTTTGTTCCCATTGCTCGAGACTATGTAGAATTTTGATACATGGCTTTCAGTTTCTAGGGGGTTATTTTGCGGTTGTTTAAAGGCTTCGAGTTTATTTCTAATAAAAATGTTTTTGGTATTAAAAATTATTTATTTATTATTGTTTAATGGATTGCATGTTAGTAATAAGTTGGTTCTCCCACCTGAGATTAGTATGGGTGCCACTCACGGTGAGTCGGGATCGTGACAAAGTTGGTATTAGAGCCCTAGGTTCGTTGATTTCATCATATAAAAATAGGTCTAGTAGAGTCTTGCGAAACAGTTCAGAGACGTCTGTATTTTCTTTAGGAGGCTACATGACTTTAAGAAATTTCTCTTCTTTCTTCTTTTCTTCTGCTATAACTTGATTCCAATTGATATCTAAAATCTTTCATTCTTCTGTCTGCAGATGGTTGATATTCCGTATAATAGAGTTAGGGTACTAGTTCCATCGGTGGAACCGACAGTGCATGAGTGAGGTAAATGAGAGGTATATAGAGGGTGACACCTGATAGGGGTGGAGCTAGGGAAGCGGTTGGTCCAAGGCCGACAACCCCTCCCCTACCTCAGGATCATGGTGAATAAGAGGTTGAGGTGGAAATTAAGAAGGATGTTGAGCCGAAGGTGGAAACATAGGTTGGGGGTATAAATTTTCCCTTTATGTCTTTTTCAGCAAATGTATTTTTTTGAGTGAATCGACAGGTACATGAGTTATTATTGTGTCAGTTATTTCGGTTACAGGTACCATCATATTGCTGCTACATCTCTCAAAATGGATGAAGTTTCAGGCACAAAGGCCTTCTTTCAGTCGGTATTAGGTCCCATTATGACTAGAACTAAGCGTAAACTATTGAATAAGTTTCTGAATCTGATGCCTTCAATGTTCCATGATACAAAGAGTGAGGATGTTTTTGAGTTCATTTCGGACTGTTATGAGACTGCACAAATTAGGTATTGTACATCAGCATTAGGTAGCATTTATTACCTTTTATTTATAGGGTGATGTTAAGCTGTGATAAATGGATTATGTGGAGTGTCATTCATCAATTCTGCCTCCGTTGACTTGGACACAGATCCTGGAAAAGTATGTACCCCAAACTCTCAAAGATCATAAAAAAAAAAGATGAGTTTATGGCTCTCTAACAGGGCAACATATATGTATTAACATATGAGCTAAGTTTCATGACTTGTCTTTTTATGCCACTCAAGCTATGAGCACTATGGAGGAGAGAATTATTTGTTTGTAAAGGGGCTTGAGTTCTGAGCTAGAAGTGTTGTTTGTGCACATGACTTCTGTAGGAAAGAACTACAATGAAGTGACCAACTATGTGACGAAAATGAAAGGAGTTAGGCAGGTTGGGCAAGGCAAGGCATTGACTAAAAGGTTCAAAAATGTGGAAAACTTTTTGTGGTTCTTATTCCAAGGGTCCTGGTCAGTAGATGTATTTAGCTTGCCCGATTCAATCAGCTTTACTAGCTTTTACGGGTGGTTATTTAGGGGCCACATAGTAGTCTCTAGCTCAGGGTGATCAAAAAGCCTTTTATTCGTCAGCCAAAAGGTCCTCACTTGACCGAGAATGCTTCAACTATGGTGAGTTGAGTCACTTTAAGATGGAATACCCTCATAAATTGGTAGGTAACCCGGTACAGAAACAGTCTATAGTTGTAGTTCCAGTAGGTGGAAGTGGTAATGGCAGAGGACGCCCACAGGGTAGGTGAGGTAATAATTAGTCGGAGAGGATGATTCAGGTGGTAGAGGACATATAGAGAGTATGAGTGATTGATTTTGGGGGCCATTAGGATAAATTTCTACTGTTATATGGATTCTCTTATAACAATAGTTATCACTCCAATATAAACATGACATTATTCGAGGCACTTTGTGTGAGGGAATGTAGATCGTCCATAGAGTGGTTTGAGATTGGTGATGTGAAGCCTTTGAGCGTAGACTTGGAGAGGGAAGCTCAGAAAAAAGAAAGGGGTATCCAAACGAAGTTGTTGGCAGCTCAAAGCAAACAAAAAAAGTATATAGATCGTAAGACAAGAGATATGGTATTCCAGGTTGGTGAGCAAGTTCTATTGAAAGTGTCACTAATGAAAGGGGTGATGATGTTTGTTAATAAGGGTAAGCTTAGCCCTCGTTACATTGGTTAATTCAAAGTTCTTAACGGTGTGGGTTCAGTAGCTTACATGTTAGCCTTAACACCCAACTTTTTTTGAGGTTCATCAAATTTTTCATGTGTCCATGCTAAAAAGAATCTATGGGGATGGAGATTATATTATCAAGTGGGCCTCGATAGTGCTAGACAAGGATTTATATTATGAAAAGGAGCCGATTGCAATTCTTGATTGGAATGTCCAGAAATTAAGGACAAAGAAATCAAATTAGTGGAGATTCAATAGAAGCATAGATAAATAGAGTGTCATGGGCACTATATAAAGTTATTGCTTCACTTATTGGAGGCGCATTGCCATGTTTATTTGTTAGACAAATTATCACATCATTTATACTATTCTTTATATTGTTAATTAGTTGTCTAGAACTTAAATGTGCATTATTGATATAAGTATAATAATAATAAATGGGGAAACTGTGTGAATTATCATGTGTATAAGATGCTATCGGTGCAATTCACTAGCATCGAATAATTGTTGCCTGAGTTAGGTTTAGAACATGACAGATGAACCTAAATTGATTCTCGGTAATAGCTACACATTTCCTCATCCTTATCTCCACCACACTCTCCAAACGCTCAAAGTGTGGTGTAGCAACTTAATACAACTGTAGTTATTTTAATTCTGATATCACCCTTATTCTTGTACAACATGATCATTGTACTCCATCTATTCTTCAACAATTTTCACGTCTTATTCAAATAATATCAAACAACATAGTTAGTCATTCAGTACCTACTAAATCTATGCCCTTAAAAAAATCACTAGAATCTTATCTGACCCAATTACTCTCCCCCTTCTAGTCTTACAATTAACCTCATCAAACTTGATAGCCCTACAATACCTAAAAATCTCAGTGACTCTTAGAGTGATCTAAATCGCCCAACAAAATATTCGTGCATCCTTCTTCATTCAAAAGTTTATGGAAGTATGTATATCATTTTCGTCTATTGTGAATCTCTTCCACTAATACTTTGTCTTCCTCACCTTTAATGCATTTAACTTAGTCCATGTCAGGAACACTCATTCAACCTATATAACTTTTTATCCTCATCATTATCATGAAAGAACAAACATTGGTATTTTTGTCGTTGTAATCGCTAACTCACCTTCTTCTTTACCTACTTATATCTCTCCATATTTTCTCTTTTTTCCTCTTCATCAACTCTTTATAATCCATCTTCTTCGATTACATTTTTCCTTAGAACACTTCACTGCACCACCAATCCCCTTAATAATCACCAATGTTACCCCTCGAGACTCTGAACATCTATCTAGTTATATTTTGTAACACCCTGGCTTTTCGAAAAGTATAAATTGACTCGTATCTTCGTGAAAAGACCAGGAGGGTGGGTAATAAATTAAGAATGATGTGTTATGTGATATTTTAAGTGTTCAAGTGTTGTATCTCAAGTTTTGAAGTTAGGTAAGTGGCAAACTAAAAGTTGGCGAAAGTTACCGTAAATTCCTTTTTAAAGATTTGTCTGAAATTTGGGTCAAATGTCTTGGACGTTTTCTCCCAATATATTAAAATTTATGGTCCCCGCGACCTATGAAATCGAAGGTCTACGAGTTTAGTTTCCAACACATCAACCCGTTCTTTTATACGACTTCAGAATGGAGAGATATTTGCGTTTTTGCAAGAATGTGCAAGCAGGCAGGTGAGGTGGGTCCCCTAGGTCGGTGGAACTTTATATATATCATCTTCTTCAACTTTTATTCATTTTTCCTTCATTTTCCTTAGTAAAGAACCAGAAAACTCACAAAACCTACAAAAACCACTTCTAGGACAAGCCAAGTTACTGATTTTTGTGACTTAAGTCCTTGACAAAAGTTGTTCTACGCATTGAGCTCGTCAACATGGTATAATTTGTTTATCGATTTCCTAGCATATCGTACTTTGGTGTGTGGACAGCAGGGGTTTGGGCATATTTTAAAATTTTGAGGTGTATTACAACTTATAATCAAGGTAAGACCCTTCTTTCATCGACTCTAGCTTTGATAAGTCGCAAATAGCAATTTGCGACGGAAATACATATCTTTTATCGGATTTTCGTCATATCTTCTATTCTTTTGTGTTGATTATTATCCTGCCTTGTTGTAGTATTAAGGGGGGTTGTGATTAAAGTTATTAGGACACGTGAATTCAGCAAAAAAAGTATGTTAAGGCTATTACCTACTTACAACATGTTTCCTTAAAGCTTAGAAGCAATGTATTTGGGTTTTTATCCTTGATATACTTGTAGCCGTGATTGTTGATTATTGGGTGCTCGAGTTGATATAATCCTCCTTTGTCAGGATTCTTATTCAGTTAGTAGCGTCCCTATGTTGGACACGACATACAGGCTATTTGTATAGATTGCTTATAACTAAATTTCACGCTTTTAGCGATTGGATTGTTATTATTGCCCTTGGGGCTATTGTTGTTAGCTGCACGTATGTGATCTATGCCTAGAAGGGATATGTTCTGCGTACGGGGCTATATGGATGCCTAAAAGGCCTATAAGTTGCCTACATGCCTATATTAATTCCGTGAAGGGCTATGAGTTCCCTACAAGGGTATATTGACGCCTAAGAAGGCTATGTGCTTCCTATAGGGCCATGTTATTGCATAAGAGAGCTCTGTTCTACCTACGGGGCTATATTAATGCCTAAGAGGGCTATGTGACTTCCTAAGGGGCTAGGGTACTACTGATAGGGGTATATAGGTTGTTTGGCACCTTCCGGGCTTATGAGGGGCCTAAGTAAGTGACTTGTGTGCTATTTGTACCTGCCGAGCTTATGGGGGCTTAGTTAGGTTGTTGTTTTATTATTTTTGATAAGTTTAGATTTAGGAGCAGGTCAGTACACTTATCTTATCCTTGATTTATTTATCAGATTATTTCAGTATATCAGGATACCTCATCATAGTCTATTGCCTTTCATACTATGTACATTAGTTTGTACTGACTCCCCATTGCCTTGGGGGCGCTGCATTCATGCATGCAGATCCTGACAGACGACCGAGAAGACCTCCCAGCAGCAGGATTGACTTTTATCCGGTTGGCTAGCCCCTTTCCTCCGGAGCTGCCAGAGTTGGGAGGTTTGTTACCTTTTGTTGTATATATCTTTATGGGTAGGTTGGGGCCCTGTCCCGCTAATCTTTACTACTCTTAGAGGCTTGCAGACTAGTGTGTGGGGTGTATAGCTACGTTATATGTTGTTGGTTTGCTGAAGCTTGTGAGCTGTTTGATGTATTGTATTGATGTATACCTACCAATTTTATTTTTATATATCAAAGCTCATTCTAATCTCTGACGTGATTACATCCTTAACCCTATCATATCGGAGATCATCGGTTGTTGATAAATTTTTTAGGATTTTTCTTTCTTGGGATTGAATTTTTTTTTGTAAATCTTATACCAAATCTATCAAGTATATCTAATACCATATCTAGAACTCCATAGTCAATTATATTAGGCAAATAATCTATCAATCACCTTAAAACAAAAAAATAACGAATCGGTCTGCTTAAAGTAACATTCAAAATTCAGATTATATAAAAGATTGAAAATTTTTATACATTCACAGCATAAAGCAAAATACTAGGCCAAGATCGTACCTAGTATATAGAATTGAAACAGACAGCAATGAAGAATCCACCTGTGACAACTATCGAACACCGTAAGAATCAAGCTCTGTCAAAAACAGTAATACTGTAAAAAGAGCTATTCTTGAGCCTCACAGCTGCTACAAAAGATCTTGAGAGAACAATAAGAGGATTGTATAAGGGTACTAAAATTAGGGTTACTTTTGATGCCCTCCTCTCAAATTTTGATAAAAATGTGCCCTCAAATGTACTATCCCACTAAAAGAAAATGATTGTTTTGAATTCAAATTTGATAGAGATGTGCCTCAAATTAATTTGATGTTCTTTCCCTAACTTTGCTCAATTTTTTTTTTTGCTCCTTTCATTTATTGTTCTTTTTATACAAATAAGAAATAAATTATATGTGAAGATTCTTTTACTTTTAATTAACATATATATGTATATATATGTATGTATATATATATATGTATATATATATATATATATAT
>NW_006238934.1:668666-707441 GCF_000226075.1 Solanum tuberosum | reverse complement strand
TTATGTATGTATATATATATCATACATACATATATATATAAATATATACATACATATATATACATATATACATACATAAATATATATATATATATATATACATACATAAATATATATATATACACACACATGCATGTATATGTGTGTATATATAAATATATATACAAATATATATACATCCTTAACCCTATCATATCGGAGATCATCGTTTGTTGATAATTTTTTTAGGATTTTTCTTTCTTGGGATTGAAAAAATTTGACAATCTTATATCTAATCTATCAAGTATATCTAATACCATATCTTGAACTCCATAGTCAATTATATTAGGCAAATAATCTATCAATCACTTTAAAACAAAAAAGTAACAAATCGATCTGCTTAAAGTAACATTCAAAATTCAGACTATATAAAAGATAGAAATTTTTTATACATTCACAGCATAAAGCAAAATACTAGGCCAAGATCGTACCTAGTATACAAAATTGAAACAGACAACAATGAAGAATCCACCTGTAACAACTATCGAACACCGTAAGAATCAAGCTCCGTCAAAAACAGTAATACTGTAAAAAGAGTTATTCTTGAACCTCACAGCTGCTAAAAAAGATCTTGAGAGAACAACAAGAGGATTGTATAAGGGTACTAAAATTAGGGTTACTTTTGATACCCTCCTCTAAAATTTTGATTAAAATGTGCCCTCAAATGTACTATCCCACTAAAAGAATATAATTGTTTTGAATTCAAATTTGATAGAGATGTGCCTCAAATTAATTTGATATTTTTTCCCTGACTTTGCTCAATTTTTCATACATACATACATATATATATTGATGAGGTATTATAAATGATTGATTTATTTCTTTAAGAAACGCACTTCAATACAATATGATATCCACATCGTATGCATATTACTATATAGTAGAAGAAGCTACAAGCAAGGCCTCATAATCAACCTGTTTTACCATAGGGATATTTTAGCCTTTCTGCTTGCTTGTGTGTTGTTCACTTTTGTGCAACTACACGTATCCTACTTTATTATTACTATATACTTAGTAGTTTGTGATAATTTGATTTTCATGTTTTAATTTATTTTTCTTTTTTAGCTTGTGATATATTTAAAAGTTACATAAATAATATCTAAATCTAATAATTAACATTTAAAATATTTAAAATTTATATTAAAAAAATCAATTGAGTCTCGAAATTATATTGGAGCCACATAAACTGAGTTAGCTGATAAATATCTATTGTCTGAAAATGACGTAAAAGTACTATAAATCACAATAATTAATAACGTAAAAAATTTAAAACACATATAGAAAAATCAGCTAACGCTAAAAATTCTATCAATGCCACATGTGACATGGGAAGTAACATATAATATTTTAAAGTTACATTAAAATGTACTATAAATTAAAATAATTAACAACTTAAAATATTTAAAAGACATAAAAATAAAAAAAAATTTAAAATTCTATGTATATCACATAAATTGAGACAAAGTGATAGTATATATTATTTGAAAATTATGTAAAATGTATTATAAATCACAATAATTAATAACTTAAAATATTTTTAAAATAATATAAAAATTTGGATAACGTCTCAAGTTTCATCAATATTACATAAATTAAGACAAAAAAAAACATACATTGGGCCCTATTTGCACTCTTACAGTATCATTGACTAATGAGTAATTTCTGAACAAGAAACACTAATGATACCAATATATATATATATATATATAGTGATCTAGTATCAAGTTAAGAGAAATTATCAGCATTAATTATACAAATACAGTATATGCTACTGATTTATTATTAGTTCAGCGAAATTTATCAGCTTCAATGATACCGATACATTATATGATACTGATATAGTATCAGTTAAGTGGAAATTATCACCCATAATGATACCAATACAATATATAATACTGATTTAGTATCAATTAAGCGAAAATTATCAATTGTAATTAATGGGGGTATGGGTTATAATTATGTATGAGAGATTGAGTATTTCAAGAATTACTTCGAATTTGGATATGAACTTATAATTATTTTGAATTTTATGACCCATTTATGTAATTTCCCCTAAAAATTAAAAAATATTTCAAAACAAGAGCTACACATATTTTATGGTTCAATCCATTATCCATATTCAAGAGAAGAAAGATTGGGCCCACATAAAGGCCTAAAGTAGAGGCCCACATGTACCCAAATATGGGCTGACTTGTACGCTGACGCACTGCAATGTAGGCCCAATTAAGGGTGTTTTGTGGGCTAATTCAAAGCCCAAATCCTTCTTTGTTTTGGTTATAAATTGAGGAACTTTCAGAAATAGCAAAGACTTGAAATATAATGAGGCAAATTAGTTATTATTTGCTTAATTATGATTCATAGCTACAAGAGAGAGACAAAATGAATTTGTATATCTATTGGATAATTGTATATATGTTTATGTACTAATGATTGTGTTTGTATATTTGTTAGATAATTATATATATGTAATTAGTATATATATGTATCAACGAATACAATTTGTATCACTTTCAAGAAAATATACTTGTTAGAAGTTGGGTCAATCACTTATTGTCAGGTGCTCCAAAGTTTTTTTTAAAAAAAATTAATTAGTTAAATACAAACTATTTCTCACCAAAAATACTTTTTCGAAAAACACTTTTTAGAATAAATTGATTTTAAAAGTTTGACCAAATGGACAACCTCGATAGAAGGCCCAAAATAGTCCCTCATCTTTGGGTTAAGACTCAAAATCATCCTTAAGTTTTCACATGGAGCATTAATAGTCCCTCATGTTTGCAATATTGGTGCACTTTTGGTCCTCCCTAAACTTTTGCCTATTTTTTAACATTAATTTTGTTCATAATTTTATGTAAGGAATGTATCATCGTCTTATTATATATTTAGTAGAAATAATAACTCTATGTGAGAGAAAGTGAGAAGAAGAACACCTTGTTCTGTTCAGTATAAATATTATTGCAGCTAAACTAAGAACATTTTAACGTATAACATTGCAAGAAAAGAAAAAATTGTACTATTGCACGTGAAATCATCATGATGAACCTCTCAACTTTACTTGCAATACGATTTCTACTAAACAAATCAAGGTGTTTTTCTTCTCACAATCTCTCACATGGAGTTATTATTTCTACTAAATATATAAAATGACGATTGAACATTACATACATAAATTATGAATAAAATCAATGTTAAAAAACATTAGGCAAAATTTTGAAGGAGGACCAAAAGTGCACCAATATTGCAAACATGAGGGACTAGTAATGTTCCATGTGAAAACTCAAAGATGACTTTGAGTCTCTTAACACAAAGATGAGGAACTATTTTGGTCCTTTTCTCAGACAACCTCATTAGTTAGGAAAGTATTTTACCAAAATTAGACTCACAAATCAAGAATATTCTTGCAAAATCGAATCATGATAGTATATGGAAAGAGAATTTCAAACAAGTTTTTGGATATAAAAAAGAAATACTATGAATGGCAAAAGAATTCGTTTTAATCAATGTCATAACAAAAATAAAGCATGACGTTTGAACGATTTGACAATTGTTAAGATGTTATTTATCTCTTTTCTTGATTGCATTGGAACATGATTTTTATGATAAAAATTATTTCTTGATTTTTATAAAAGAAGTAAAAAAATCTCTGAACTTCTTATCAATATGAGGTGATCATAATATAATATATAATAATTGTGATATTAGATAATTCAATTTTCGTAACTGCTATATATCATTTCAAGATGTAATTTGGGTATATTAAATTTTACGCCCCTACTTAAATTATTGTTTGTCCTCAAACAACTAAAACTACACTATCACCAGTTCTAACAACAAAGCAACAATGACTATGGTTGGTTCTACTTGTGAGCTTACTAACATGTGACTTTAATATTTCAATCATCCCCCCTTCAAATAAAACTTGAGTGTTTCAATTATCAAATGATCAATTTATGAATGTCAAATCTCAGATGATGACTAAACTACAAATGTGACCAAGTACTACAATTAAAGAACCCTATATGTGACATTTTCATGCAATTCATATGTCCTCGCAACAAGAAATATACCTACTGTCAACCTTGAAGCAAATAATATAGGGGGTAATAACAAGATTACTTTCTTTTCGTTTGGTTATCCAAGTATCACTTCTTTTTTTCAAAATTAAAATGGAGTATGTTCTTTTTTACACCACACAAAACACTTTATTTTTTATCTCACTACATACTCCTTTATCCCTTTCCATTATATACTCCATCCTCAACTTAGACATTTAGACTCATATCTTCAATTGAGTGTGTTAGGTGGTAGAGTTTGGTTCTAAAAAGAAAATTTCTTCAAAAGGGAATTTGTCTTGTAACGTGATGGCAAAAAAAAAAAATGGGTTTAAGAGGCCCAATTGGGGAAATTGAGATCGCTTAAGTACTAACAAGTAGACTTAATAAGTTTCAGAAGAGGTTCTCTCTCTATTCAAGGCCTAAGATCATATCCTCAACTTCAAAATTCCTATAAGTACGGTGACAAATTAACAAAGCAAGTTGTAGATGAAACTAACAACACAAGAGAGCAATTTAATCCTTAACAACTATTTTTTCAGCTCTTAATTGAGTACAATGCAATCATTTCATCAAGATTCACACATTCGTAATGAGAAAGTCAATAAATGAGATATAATTTCACAATAAAGATCATTTAAATGTATTGACAATTCTTTCAAAATCACACCATTTTTAGTGGTATTAACAAATCACAAAAGAAAATTTATGCACGCAAAAATGTACACGAAAAGCACCAACCAAGTCAAAGTACATATCATTAGGCAAAACCAAAGGAAATCTGACAAAACAAAAAGTTATACTAACAACCTAAGGAAATCTGTTGTAGGGCCTCTGTTTTCACCACTTCCATTGAGTCAGGAGTAACACCACTTATACCAACTATGGATGTGTCCTTTTGAGATACCTTCATGACTGCATCAATACTTATGTCCTCCAAATCTTGGAAGGATTCAAAATTACTCTGGTGCATCCCTATGGCTGCCTTCTCATGTGCCGCAGCTATAACACCTTCATTTGTCTCAGCATTAGAAATGTCACCATTTGGAGACTTTTCTAAGCCCTCATGTTGACCACCTTCCATATGCTTCACAATGGTGGGAGCCAAAGGCTCTACTAGAGAAGGATCCACATCAGGATTTGATATGAATTTTGGCCTCAACATGTGTAGGCCCAACACTGGCATCCTCAAGATCAACCACCGGAGAATTATCAAATGTGTCATCCAACTTTATCCTCTTTCTTTTTCATCTTGGACTCTCATAATATCACAAAGTAACCATCAATGCATCAACCTCTATATCTTCTAGAGATTTTTTAGGAGACATACCTGATACAACATTCAAATCAACCTCAGAGTAACAACATAAACACACATATATGTAGAGAAAAATAATAATCAAACAAAGACCGTCAGAGATTGTTGAAGCTTTGGTAAATTGGCAGAAAAGATTGAAACGATAATATTAAATTTACCATTTATATCTCATACTATTTCAACAACTCCATTGCCAACTATTTTAAGCAAATATAGAATCAATCACCTTAAAATTTAAAAAAAAAAAACACATGTTGGTCTACTTAAAGTAACATTCAAAATCAGATTAAATAAAAAAAATCGATTTTTTTTATTTATTAACGGAATAAGATAAGAAAACTATAAAAGAAGTCGACATAACAAGGTCCAAGAACTTACTTAATATGCATAAATAACACACACAAAAATGAAGAATTTACTCTTGACAACTATCGAACACTACAAGAAACAAACCTCATCACGATAGTAAAATGAAAAAAAAACTAAGAAAATATAAATTGATACCTTTACAGTAGTTTTTGAACCTCACAGTTGCTGCTACAATAAACTCCAAATGAGAGAATAAGAAGTTTATATATGAAGCTTTACAATTATTTTAATACCCTTCACTCATATTTTAACAAAGATATACCCTCAAGTGTAAATTTTCACCAAAAGAAAAAGACATGTAGCATTAATGTTATATTCCTTTAATAACCTTGGGTCACAATACAACCCTAATACTCTCAAATCAATTACATAAAATCTTAATTAATTAACTTAAAACTCATTGCTAAAGCTTAATAAAATCAATTAAAAATATTTAAGCCAAATTTCATAGCAACAAACTAATTAATCCTAGTGACTTGGGTATAAAAAAAAAGAAGATTACTACAGTTTGCACTCAGTACCTAATTCAAACTCACCAAGAAAATAACTAGCATATAAGAGTCATCCTTCGAGCACGATCTCTTTGACGAAAGACATCAAAAAAGCAAACTTTGGTGAACAAGAGCTCAATTCCAATATTGTGTTGCCTAGGAAAGAGTTTTTTGGAACGTAACTCAACTAAGAAATAGTTTGTGGTGTTTGGGTGATCACCAATGACCTTGTCGGAAAAAATCATCGGAGCTTGAGGTTGAAACCAATGATGATCGATAGATATCAATGAAATTTGAGGTCTATAAAAATCCGCGATTTGATGGGGTTATTAAAAATTTTGGAGCTTATTTTAGAACAGAGTTTTTTAGCCCACCCCGAATAAGCTCGCTGGCTCGTGGGCTTGAGTAATGTGGGTTAGGCTGGCTGTGGGATAAATAAAAAATAAAAATAAATAGAATATTAAGAATAAGTAAATAACAAATGTAAGTCAAATTCAAAGTCTACTTAAACAATCATACATAAATATAGTACAAGTTAAAATTTCAATTTAGCTAGTTATTTTATTATTCATTAACTGTTTAGTTTGCTTATTAATATTTCTATTTGGTTCGAGTAGTATCATGTTAAATGTTATTTAGTTTCATGGATGACCGTTGACCAACCATCCATGCATTTACATAGCCTCTAAGGCCAGATACCTATTAGAATCTTCCCGATTCTTATCTCCCTTGCTTGTGTCATTTCAATCGGAGATCACGACATTCAATTTACCTCATTGTGATACCAGTTAGAATCGAGAGATACCAATTGGACTCAACCCATTCAAGTAAGAACTAGACCACACGAAAAGAGTGAAAGAAGTGGATCGATTTCCTGTAATATTTCATTGCTTTGCAAAGATTATATGTGGACGTCAACACACCAATTTGCATGACTCTATTCAACTTTTGCTCTTGTATTTGGGAGATCGGTAATCTGGGCTCTAACACCTAGATAGGAGAATCCTTACCACCTAATTTAAAACAGATACTGCGGAAGAAAATTAAAACATGTTTTAACTCTTTAAAATAATGACTAAAAACATATCAACCTCAACTTTCAATATAAAACCTTTGAAGATAAAATGAAAGTTTTGTTAAAATACCATGAAAATCTTTCCTAGGAACTAGTCTAAATAGGTACAAGAGCTTCTAAGAATATGAAATAACATAAAAGAAAAATGGACACAACTTCCATTGTGCGCAGAGAGGAATAAAATTGTCGAAGATCACATCGTCTTCACCTAAGAAACATCACTAACCCTGCAACCAGAATATGCCAAGTGGCATATCAAAAGTAATTTCCGTATAAAAACACGTACTATTACGTATCATCGACCAATCCGAATCTACCACATAATATCATGTAAATATTTAGAAGAAAACATGCAATATGAAAATCACCAAACCCAACCTCTAGTCACACACTCTTACTATTCCGATTGAATGATCATAACCCATAAACCTTATTTCCAGTCTTCTTACCTCATTATGTTGTCAATTTTAGCATTAAACATTCAACATTTTTATCACTTTAAGGCTTTCATAAGACTACCCTTTATGTCACCTTAAGGCTAGCCTACCTTGTATGCAAACACCACATGTACCTTACTCTAAGGTTTCATTTCACCACCCCGACCCTTAGCCACCTTGACTCTACTAGCCCTTTCTATAATAAATGTTCTAAATCACTTTAACAGACATATAAATAAACTATGCACAAGACCCCATTCATCAATCAGACCTAAACAATCACATGAGACATATCTAAACCATCATCATAACCCATACCTAATTTCAACTCACCTTTCAAGTAACGTGAACCACTCAAAAATCCTTAAGACATCTACTACAATGTTTAACATGCAAACTCGATCTACATTAGAACCATCACTGCATTAAATACAATAAAAAGTCCAATAATGGACCACCATGATTAATACATAACAATGAAATAACTCGTTTCACTCATGAAACCAACACATAGAATACCACCAAACATGTACCAGTCATGGTACTCGAGCCAACCATATAGTAACATCTATCAGGCGTAGTATCTGAGTCAATTGATAATAGAATTTATACCAAGTGTGGTATCCGAGATAACTATATATAGATATTTTGTATCATGCATGGTACTCGAGTCAATCAATAGTATCTATGAGGTATGGTACCCAAGTCAACCAAGAGATATCATGTACCAAACGTAGTAACTGAGTCAACCAAGAGATATCATGTACCATACGTAATACCTGAGTCAACCATAGATATCTCGTACTAGGCTTGTCTGAGCAAATTGATAATATGTACTAGGTATGGTACCCGAGCCAACCAATATATATCTTATATCAGGCGTTGCATCAGTGCCAATGGGAAATTTGTACCAGATGTGGTACTCGAGTCAATTGATGAATCACAAACATCACATAATCACAACCATACTTAGAAAACACAAGTAATTAGGACAAGTTCCTTACATGAGATTGACAATAGGATTTCATTAACATTTATTCCTTTACTAGACACAAGTGTCCTAGCACGGGCCCAATATCTGTTATTTTTTTGTCTCACTTTATCTAACATAGATAAAATTTAGAAAGTCAATTAAATTTTAATATAATTTTTAAATATTTTAAGTTTTTAATTATTGTAATTTATAGTACTTTTTACGTAATTTTAAAATAATATATGTTACTTCCCTTGTCCCAATATATGTAGCACAAATAGAATTTCAAGAGTCCATATGTTGTTAATAGTTGAGATTTACAATACTTTTTACGTAGTTTTCAAATTAAATAATATATGTTACTTCTTTTGTCCCATTTTATGTGACACGGATAGATTAATTTTATGAATCAATCAAATTTTTTATAAGCAATCGATTTTTTATATGTTTTTTTTTAAAAAAAATTTAAGTTGTCAATTATCATGATTTATAGGATGTTTTGCGCAACTTTTAAATATATAAAAATTTAAAAAATAACACAAATAAATTAAAATGGAGAAAAAAAAAGTAGGCAAATGTATATGTAAGTGTGGAACCACACAGGTGAAGTAGACATGTTGATTGTCACATGTACGATTATACACACTTATATGTAAGTAGTAGATTCCCTAAGCATGCATTACAAATTTCTCCGTTCATTATATTTAAATCATTTTTTCATAATTTAATTATACACTTTTGTGGCTCATTATTTTATTTTTTTTTCCAAAAAATAATAATTCCTTTTTTTTCTTTATCAATTATCAGGAAAATAACTTATTCTAATATATTGTATACAAAAAATAATATGTCAGTAGTAGTTAAAGTATATTGGTTTAGTATACTATGATACTCATTGGATGTATATCATATATATGCCTGAGGGATTGGTTCATTCTTTTTTTTTTCAAAAAGAAAAAGGCATTCTTCAAATATATATAATATTCGCATGGTATATATATCATATACTGAAAGAGTATCATAGAGATCTGGTTCATTCATTCAATAAAAAACATTCAATCCTTAATGACATCATGATATATAAAATATAATAATAAAGTATCATAGAAGACAAATTCATTTCTTCACAAAATCTCAGTTCTCTTTGATACCCACATGGTATAGATCATATATTGATATGGTATCATAGGGAATTGGTTCATTCCTTTAGAAGAAAAAATACCACTAATCCTCCATGATACTCAGATGGTATATATCATATACCTATAGAGGACTAGCCCATTCCTTCAAAAAGGAGTACAGATTCTATGATACCAACGTGATATAAAGAGTCAAATACAAATTATTTCTCATCTAGTATACTTTTTTGAAAAACACTTGTCAAATTAAATTGATTATAGAACTTTGACTTTATCAAGGACTCCCTAATCAACTATATATATAAAAAAAAAAAAATCAAGCAACATAAATTGTTATTCAGAACCTAAAAAAATGTAGTTTTTCCTCTAAAGTACTTTTTCGAAATACGCTTTCAAGAAAATATACTTAGAAGCACTTTTTAAGAGTTTGGTCAAACACTAATTACCAACTGTTTAAATGTATTTTGAAATATAATTAGTCAAACACAAACTATTTCTCACCTAATATACTTTTTTGAAAAACACTTGCCAAATTAAGTTGATTATAGAAGTGTGACCATATCGAGAATTCCATAATCAACTTATAAAACAAATAATCAAGCAACATAAATTGTTATTCAGAAGCTAAAAAGATATAAATTTTCCTCTAAAGTACTTTTTTTAAATACGCTTTCAAAAAAATATACTTAGAAGCACTTTTTAAGAATTTGATCAAACATTAATTAGTAAATGCTCAAATGTATTTTGAAATTTAATAAGTCAAACACAAACAATTTCTTACCTAGTATATTTTTTTGAAAAACACTTGTCAAATTAAGTTGATTATAGAAGTTTGACCATATCAAGAACTCCATAATCAACTATATAAAACAAATAATCAGTCAAATACCTTTTAAAAAAAACATATGATCGGCTTAAAGTAACCATCAAAATCAGACTATGTAAAAGATTAACAAAAACATTATTCATTCTTGGAATAATACAAAATATTTGGCCCAAAACCTTATCTAATATACTAAAATAAAACAAATAGCAATGGATAATCAATGGTGATCGATAAATATCAATGGTATCTCTATAAAAAAAAAATGTAAAACTTGTGGCGAGGATAGGTTCAAAACTCGATAAATTTAGAAGAAAAAAACTCGATGGGACATAGGGTTATCATATTTCTCAAATTTGTGTAGCTTTGGAGGTATTCAAATGATTTGATTTGGATCTCACTTTTGATTTACAATGTTAAAAAAATAATTTCAGAAACCTCTCCTAGCTAGGTATCATTTCCTAAAATTAATCTTGCATTTGATTTACAATATTGAAGTTACCTCTCAATCTTATTTTAATGACAGTTGATGAAACATTTCAAGTTGTTCTTACTCCTAAAATAACTTGGGATTCCTTTCAATGTATAATTCCTATGTTTCCTCGATTATTGGCATAAGCAATAATAATAACAGTGTAATTTCATAAAGTGGAATTTAGAAATGATAACATGTACATAGACTTTATTCTTATAAACGCAAAAATAAGTCAAAAACAATAGTCTATTGATATATTCAAAACTAAATACTGATAATCAATAGAATATATCGTCCTAATCTTTCGCTTTAAACGAATGAAGAACCTAATTATGTTTCATTTATAGCAACTAATTTATTATTAATAAATTTCTAAAGAAAAAAAATCCTAAAATTCAGTTGAACTTGAATCCATCCAAAACAAAACTTTCTATTTTAGGTCAGAATATTTATCTGTAGTTGATATAATCATTAAAAAAAATTGTTATAGTTTTTTCCTATTTTCTATATATATAAATTGCTAACGTTTTTCCTATTTTCTTTATATATAAGTAAAATCTCTTATTTTTTGTTCCATATCACATCTTTGGTGGTTCGAATTGTAATATAATTTTTATTTTATTTGTATAAATGACAAAATCATTTATTATCGGTATACATCAAATATAGTGCACATCTATAAACAATATAAATATACTAAATGATATCTTTTGTTTATTTACATGTGTTAGTAAAATATATGTGAAATTCATATATGTTAGTATGAAATATATATATACACATGGTACTTTCCAACTGAAAAGTATTTTCTCTTTAACTATTTATCCTATAAATATACAAATGTTATCGTTATATCCCGTAAATTTCTAGCAAAAATATATTTTAAAAAATTAACATTATTCATTTGGGTATATATATATATATATAAGGATAGAGAGAAATGAGATTACATAGTGAGAAAATAAAATGAGATTTCAAATATTTTTCATAACCGTATGATTTTTTTAAAATATGGCAAAAAAATGGAATAAAACCTTCATATTAATAAATGAATTTTGTCTTCTATTAAAATTTGATTTTAAAGTTTAAACCCATTATTTAGTATATAATATTTTTATCTACGTATATTTATAATGGGGTTGCTTATTGGATGGATCATATGGATAATTATGCTTAACGGTTTGACTCATGGAATATCGGATTTTAAATATACTAATTCGTTAGCCAATCAATACGTTCTCGGTTGGTTCGATATCAGATTAGAAATTAACGGATAATTATCGAGCGGTGTATTGGGTTCAACATTTCATGCTTCCTTCTTTTACTTTCACTCACAATTAGATTGATCTCTCATCAATCAAATCAATTTTTCTAGCTCTATCTAAGCTGGTAATTCAGTAATTATAAATCACAATGAGACACATATGAAAGTCTAAATTTTGAGGGTGCAAACACATTAGTATTTACTTAATAAATATACTTACCGTAAAAATATTACTACGATAATTCTTAACGGGTTAACGGTTTACCCAATAAAGAAATTGAGTAATTCGCCCCCGTATCGATAAACTGTTAACTATATAAAATTTTAATCCGTTGACCAATTGTTAATCTGATAATTTAATACAAAGCCAATTTTACGATTAACTTATCGATTACGGTTTAATTTTGAACGACCCTAATTTGTCGGTACTAATACTCCAGAAAGGATAAGATTTTATGCGATTAATTTCATGTATTAGTATAAAAAGTAAAGAGAATAAACATTTTTGGCAAGATAATCAAAATTGATATGGATCAAGATATTTTAGATAGACATTATTGTGGGAAAATGGAACAATTATAGGTATTTTTTGAATTATAACGTATATTTTGGTATATTTATTTTTTATAAGAGGACAATGATGCGATATATAGGTAGATAAGTTATAACAATCTTTGACCATTTATTTTTTATATTTTTTGTTGACTAATTTTTATTATTTTTCCTTATAAATACTGACTAATCTTTATTTAATTTCCTATAAATACACTCTACACTCTTTCATCTTCTTCCTTAGTTTCTTTTGTTTTTCAAAATACTCTCTGTAAGAAAAATGGTGTTTTTAAAGAATTGTTTTCTTTGTCCTTTTTTAGTGATCATTATTGTGTTATTGTTTTGCTTTAATGAGATTAAAGCTTCTCATGAAGTTTTTAGGAATCTGCAATCGTTGAGTGCAACGAATCCCAGAAAATATCATCGAACTGGTTATCATTTTCAACCGCCTAAACATTGGATCAATGGTATGTATTTTCTATCTAATTCTTTATATTTGTTTGTATATACACGTTGACATGTGTAGACTTTTATATATAATGAGTTTTGAGAAGATTTGGGACAAGTTGATGGTTATAAAAAATTGTCATCGATTCATCGCCTCGTAATTCCCTTTCCCATTTATTTTTTAAACAAATTTAGATTTTATTTGTTGTGATCCAAAATGATATTTATATGTGTTTTTCTTAACAAAAATTAATTAGCTGATTTTTTTTTCTATAAGGTAGTGGTGGTGCTAAAGAGTGTTTATGTCACTATATCAATAGATTTGGATCGAGTGGTTTAAGGGTTTTGCTATGTGTTGAATTAATATTTTCTTTGTGTTATTTTATATTTGAGAAAATATATGAACATAATTATTGATACTATACCTCTTTGTAAAGAGTAATACAATGATATACAGGTATTTTAGACCAAATTTATTTAGTTAAAACGAAAAATAATACATACATTAATAACCATTTCAAATGACAATTTTGTCCCCCTAACAAATTGATATTTTTTCATTAATGGTCATAGATTATTATTTATTATGTAATTAATGTAAATTATTAAAATTATTACTATTATCTAAGTACTTTTGAATGATATCTTCTCCAAAACTGCATTCAATTCATTTTAAATACTGCTTTATCCAAACAAATGGTGCCCAAATAAAAATAATTTTTTTAATAGTAATCAAGAAAGCATTAATAATTAAAATATATTCGCAATTAATGTATAATTAATTCAACATTAAAAGATACCAGAAATTAGGAGTTCCAAATTTTATATTTACTAGTTATATTCTAATTTATGTTCAGCTTATTTCAAAAAGAATAATATCATTCTAGATTCAGAAACAATCTCAATTTAATGAAATGATTTATATTTATAATATGTTTCAAGCCATAAGTTTTATTTTACTTTTTCCCTTAAATTATGTGTTTAGTCTGAATGCATCACATAAATATTAGGTTCAATTGAATCCGATAAATATTTGTTAACTGAACTTACAAATCAAAGTCCCCATGCATGAATTCTCTGTTAAAAACTACAGTAAATTTCTCTGTTAATAATATGCTTAAAAACACATATATTTTGTTTTACATTACCTAGATATTTTATGAATAGTCATGATTATTTATAAATTTATAATATAATAGTGTTACTTGTTCGGATATTTTTTATTGTTATTTAAAAATATTGTTGTAAGGAACAAAAAAAACATAGCATATATAACACGATAAATCGATTTCAAAGATGATCTTGAATATAATATAAGCTCTATGATTGATTTTCATGTTTTTTTTTTCATATTTAATTGGAATATTCTAATTTTTAAATTTATTACTTTACAATTTCTTTTTAATTGCATTGAAATGACTTTACTAATCATTTTCCATTAATTCTTTTTTATGGCCTTGGTTCGGATGCTTCCAAACAACAAACAATAGATCCTAATGGTAAGATCGAGTTTTATATTTAATAATTTTTATTAAAATTTAGCTAAAATCTCATTTCATTAGTATTAATTTGGTTATTGACTTTGCTCTTTTTTTTATTAGGTCCGATGTATTACAATGGAGTGTACCATCTATTCTATCAGTACAATCCAAAAGGAGCGGTATGGGGAAATATTGTTTGGGCTCATTCAGTATCTATTGACTTAATTAATTGGAATCGTGTAGAGCATGCAATTTATCCATCCAAAGAGTTTGACAAATATGGTACATGGTCTGGTTCAGTCACTATTCTCCCGGATAACAAGCCTGTTATTCTGTACACTGGAATAGTGGATGCTAATAATACTCAAGTGCAAAACTATGCCATACCTGCTGATGTGTCTGACCCATTACTTCGTAAGTGGATCAAGCCTGATAATAATCCATTAATAGTTGCTGACAATAGCATCAATAAGACCCAATTTCGTGATCCAACAACCGCATGGTTGGGCCGAGATGGACAGTGGAGGATGGTGGTTGGTAGTGCTAGAAGACATAGAGGAGTGGCAATATTATATAAGAGTAGGGACTTCTTAAAATGGACCAAAGCCCAGCATCCACTTCATTCTTCTTCCAAGACTGGAAATTGGGAATGTCCTGATTTTTTCCCAGTGTCATTGAATCATACAAATGGTTTGGACACATCAGTTGATGGTGAGAATGTTAAACACGTCCTTAAAGTTAGTTTGGATGATACAAGATTTGAGTACTATACAATTGGTACTTATGACACAAAAAATGATAGGTATATTCCGGACGATACAATGATAGATGGATGGAAGGGATTGAGATTGGATTATGGTAATTTTTATGCATCAAAGACTTTCTATGATCCTAGCAAGAATCGAAGAGTTTTGTGGGGATGGGCCAACGAATCGGATGTTGTTCCAAAAGATGCTATCAAGAAAGGATGGGCAGGAATTCAGTCTATTCCTCGCAAATTGTGGCTTGATCCTAGTGGTAAACAGTTGGTTCAATGGCCGGTTGAAGAATTAGAAACCCTCAGAAAGAAAAAGGTTGAGCTAAGAAATCACAACTTGGACAAAGGAGAAACAGTTGAAGTTGAAGGAATCACGGCTACACAGGTTTGTATCTTTTTTGGTTTACAAAATATATAATGCATCTCTTTGTATGAAATTGTTCTGATCTATAAGTTACGTGTTTGAGTCATGAAATTAACACAATAACTTATGTCAAAGCGCCCTACATCATTCGACTTAGCTAGCCTGTGGCCTTTTTTTTTTAATTTGCTGGGATACAAAATGAGTCATGCTTTGAATTGATCTTTTTTTTTTATGAAATCATTATGTCAAGACAACATTACAACTAATTTTTGGGTGTTAATCTAATGGCAGGCTGATGTTGAAGTGACATTTTCTTTTTCAAGCTTGAAAAATGCAGAAGAATTTGATCCTAGTTGGACCGATCTTTATGCCAAAGATGTATGTGCCATTAGGGGTTCATCAGTTCAAGGTGGACTTGGGCCATTTGGACTTTTAACATTGGCTTCTGAAAACTTGGAAGAATACACACCCGTATTCTTTAGAGTGTTCAAGGTTCAAGATAAATACAAGGTTCTCATGTGCTCTGATGCATCAAGGTTAGTTTTCTCACTCTTCAGACATCTATTCACCCCGACCCACCTATTTTCTTTAAGTTCTATAAATCGTCCAAATAATTTTTCAAATGATTTGATCATCCAAATGATATTTATAGGATAACTTTAATTTTTAAAGTGTGAAATTAGTAATCTTAAAAACAAATTGTTCTATTTACATCTTTACAATAGAAAACCTTGTTATTGAATATATTTTTATTTTTTTTTGCAATAGGTCATCTGCCAGAAGTAACCCCAAAATGTATAAACCATCGTTTGCTGGATTTGTTGATGTTGATTTATCAGACAAAAAACTATCGCTAAGAAGTTTGGTAAGCTTTTTTGTTATTTATTTTTCCACAAAATGTACTAATTAAAACTCAAACTTTCTTTTTTTTTCCTTGTGTGGCATGAAAACTTGTTAACCTATTTCCCCCTTCTTTTTACAGATTGATCATTCTGTAGTCGAAAGCTTTGGTGCTGGTGGAAAAACATGTATTACATCAAGGGTCTATCCAGCATTATCCCTCTTCAGTGAAGCACGTTTACTTGCTTTCAATAATGGTATTGAGACAATCACAATTGAGACTCTTAATGCGTGGAGCATGGATAAACCCGATAGATAAACTAAAATGTTGGGAAAAAAAGGAAGAAAATATAATCTATTAATTATTTGTTCTATTTCTATGTTAGCCTTTTTTATCTTGAAGAGAACTTGTACAAATTTGCTACTTTCGGCTAACTAGGGATAGAATATCATAATATTATAATCAAATTTATCTTTTCTATTAAAACTAAATTTATGCCGTTTGGTAGAATATAGAATGGAACTATCTTTCTACTTTGAATTTGTGATTTTGTTTTAGTTCAGGAATATATTAGTCAAACAATATGTTGAAAAACAAGTGATAAACCAATATATATATATATATATATATATATGGACATGACATATCTTGCGTAAGCTTGGCGTTAACATCAGATAAATTTTGACGCTTATACGAAAAACAAGATAAAACCATTGAAGAAAAATGAGTGATATGCCCCCATTTTGTAGTCCATTGAGAAATGTATAAAAATAAGCTAAACATCGTCAACTATAGTATAAAAATAAAATGGTGCAAAATTTAGGTGTTCACCCTTCTAATTCCTGTTTGAATGTCTTTTAGGTCATTTGCAGACTAATGCTTCATTTTTTTACATATATATTTTAAAAGAATATAGAAGAATTTTAAAATAGATCAAAATATGAAAATATTAAGAAAATTACATTAAAACTTGTATAAAATTGGTCAAAAGCATTACAAAATTAAGTTATAAGATATGTACACATTACATAGCAATACCGTAAGTAATTATTAGATTCTCACTAATAGAACAACATATTATGCAAACAATTATAAACACTTCAAAGAATGTTTAAAGAGAAAAAAAAAAACTTGGGATATTTAGCTATGATGGCAATCCAAGTACATGTGGCGTTTTTTCGATATATTGTGAGATGTTAAAACTCGTGCATAGGACTGAAGTTTGTCTTATTGAGACATTAGCCCTCTAAAATACATGTCACGATTTAGAGGTTCATGTCTTGTCTTGGGATGACTTAAGATGTGATTTTCAACTGTACATTTTTCTTAAGAGTTTAAGTTATATACACCAGAGATTAACGATCGTGAACATTTTATAACCCTTATTTTGTCACCAATTTACTCTGTTACCACTCTGTTTTGCCTTTGGAGTTCTTCTTTTTTTGGCTACTTATATGTATACAAGCCTCATATTATTGATGATCTTCAGGATACACAAATTTCATCGCAGATTTTCTTCGTTGGCCTCGATAATGTAGATGATCTGTCGATGAATTCTTGTTATCATTAACCGATCCATCCTTAACTCCGCGATCAATTTCTTGATCATCTCCTTCTTTGACTTGATAATTAAGCAATGTATCTAGTCCATCATCTGTTTTCGTGTTATCAGGGTAATTTTGATCGTTTGCTAATTCTGCATAATTGAAGCTCAATTGAGTAACCTCAGACATAGATTTTGTTAACAGAGGCTTTTGGCGTTTGAAAAACAAGCAAACTACGCCACAATCATCAATTTTCGCGCGTGGATACTTGTATTTCCATGCTCGAACTGCACATTCTACTAGTGTTTTTGCTGCCATTGATCGCTTTCTTGTTGTAGAAACTATTCGGATCACTTCATCGTTGGTTAAAACATCCCATACCTATGAACAAATAGAGTTTAAGATATATATACATACTGACAATCAACGTCATTATAACAAAAACCAATCTTAATTGGTTGTAACACATTGTTACTCTGTTATTCAAGTTATCATATCAGACTTGATACGAAGAGTTTTACCTAATGTCTTAAGTCAACTTAGTTTGGTTAGTTGTTTACACTATAAGTATAAAATGTCATACGTGTAAGTGGAATTAAGTTACCTAGCAATGTTTACACAATCAGTATAAAATGCACGTAAAATGTCACACGTGCAAGTGGAATCAAGTCATCTAGCATTGTTTACACCATCGGTATAAAATGTCACACATGCAAGATGAATTAAGCTAGCTAGAATAGTTTACACTATCAACATAAAACGCGAGTAAAATGTTATAAATTGTGCGTAAAATGTCATACGTGCAAGTGGAATTAAGTTACTGAACTTACCCCATCAGTAGCCAAGACGACGAATTCGTCGTTTTCAGTGAGTTTTCTATAATAAACTTCAGGGGTAGAGATGAGACCATAGTCTTTCAAGCAAAAATCACCAAAAGCCCTAGCCATGGCAAGGCCAGGACAATCTTCATCTGGCATCCATACTCTATACACATTTGGTTCTTGTTCCATTGCCATTACTCTTCCTTTGCAACTTTTAATTCTTTCATATTCATCTAATGAAAAATAATAATACAATGAATACGTTAAATATATGAAGTTTAAATTATGTAATTGAGTTACGTTAAATATTTTCTTACGAAATTGCGAAAAAGTATGGTGGAATAAATGAGACTTCTGAGAGACTATGAGGCACAAATTCGAGGGTGATTTACAAAAATGACTTTGGTGGTGGTAGACTCGGACTTTTGACTTCACTTGCCACATGGACTGAACTTCAAATTTTAACTTTGGACTTTTAAGGTTATATCATGGGCAAGTAAAAGTTCAAAGTTCAAATCATGCTCATTTCTAAAATTATTTGGTGAATTTTTTTGTAAGTTCGAGTCAATTAATGAATTCTGAATACTGAATGACTGAGAGAACCTACTTAGGAGGTGAGGCTTCAAGTCCACAGTGAGTTGTTGGGAAACAAGTTGATTCTTCTCATCCCTAGTGCAAATAATTGCTCTAGAATCACCTAAATTTCCAATGAACAAATGTTCCCCCTGAAAATACCACAATTCATAATTAGAATAAATAAAAAAAATCACAAGTCAATTATCCATCAAACCATAAGCTTCTTCTCGTTTTATCTTTAATGACATTTTTTATATATAACTATAAGATTATAAGAATGTTTATGAAATGTTTTAAACCATAAGTTTCAAATATAGTTTTAATATGCGCTAAAAAATCTCTTTCTTTTTCTTTCTTAATACAAATATAAAATAAAGGGTTAAACTCATTGATGATCATTCAACTTTCATTTTACTACACCATGTCACTAAACCTTTTTTTTTGGTAACGAAACTCAATTTTACCTAAGTATCATGAAGTCACTAAACTATTATTTATAACGAAAAAGTTACTCAACTCTTCCTACGTTTCGCAGAAAGTCGTTATGATGAAACAAATGATGAATTTGATTTATCAAAGTTAGTGACTTTTTGGACACAAACAAATTTTGTCTAAGTGTGTGTCTATGATACTTACACTACGACGAAAACAACTTTTAGCGGCAATAAGTATAGACATTAATACAGAGTGCTAAAAATTTTACCGGCATTAGTTAAGTGCTATTAGAATCAATGTCGTTAAAGGCTTTAGGGACATATACATATTTAGCGATAATTAAACTATTACCGTTAATTAATTATCGCTAGTGATATTTTTTTATGTAGTGTTAGGTAAAGTTATGTGACATTTTGGTTACAACAAATTGGTTAGTCATGACTTCATGATATTTAGTTGAGTAAAAACAAAAAGGTATTTTAATGACTTTATTGAAATAAAATAAAGTTGAAATGACCATCATATCCTCATAAAATGAAAGGTTAATTAATTACCTGTTTAAATAAAGTAACAGCTGTTGTGCCACTAGAATAACTTTCAATTGAAGGTTCCCTTCCAAGTTGTTCATCCATTTCTTTAAAGGACTTGAGATATGCAGATTTCCATGCATCAAATAATGGGAAATTCTGATTAGATTCTTCATCATTTTCGATGTTTCTAATAATTTCATTCTCATTAATATCACTCTCTTTCAACGATATCGAAATTTTTGATGGTAACAAGTCACGCACATAGCGTGCCACCTTGTGACCGGATGGACCATGCCCATCGAATACGCCACAAAAAAACGCACCTTTCTCTCCACCAAAATTCTGCACATATTATGTATGAAATAAATTTATTAGTCATATTTATAATAATCCATTTTCAGGGGAAAAAATAACAAACAATATGAAGGGATGAATTTGAACATCATGAGGATTTAAATATGACAATGTGTCATGATTAAAATTCCAATCCAAGAAACACAAAAGAACATGGAAATATCAATCTAAAGACATTCTACAAAAACGTTCAGGTCCAACTATCAAGATATTATCTGTTCAACAATTGAATTATGAACTTTCACCTTCACTTTTCTGATGAGGCATTCGACTAAGATGAATTCACATCGTAACCAATACCAGCCCCACAATTATAATAACAATATGTCATAAAATATATACAATAGAAATAAAAAAAAAAACTAATATTACCTCCCAAACTGTCATGGCATCTTGATTAATCCCTTTTTTACCTTGTTGACTATACATAGATACAAATTTAGAATATCCATGTAACCTAATATTAGCACCAAAATCTCCCTTTCCTACAACACCATGATGATCATCTTCAACAATAATATTATCTTCTTTATCATCACCATTAATATAATTATGGTGACGATAATTCCCTTGATGATCGAAATGGCGCACCCTTTGACATGAACAACATGCACCCATATCTCTAATTTTTTGCTCGCTTTCGATGATAATCTCCTAAAAATAAATCTTGCTTATTGAAATTAAAGCCATTGTATATGGTTAATTAATTCTTTGAATATTGATAATGGAAAATATTAGAATACAAAAATTTTATGAATATATTGACAAAGAGTTAAAGGTAGAAAGACAAGACAATTAGGAGGAGGATGACAAATCAAGAATGTTATTCTCATGAGATAACATTCATGATTTGTGGGAAATAAAGAAACAAGAAGAGGAGAATATAATCATGGATGTAGTACTTTTTTTTTCTTCTTTTTTTTTTTTCCTTTATATTTTTTTCTTATTTTGGATAAAATAGTTTGACCATACGGTTACATTTTTAGGGGGCGTTTGGACATAAAAATTTAATTATTTAATGAGAGACTTTATAAATGAGTATAGACGGGTAATTGTTTTATTACAAAAAAAACTATTTAATTACACAATATTACTATCATATTTACTATTTCTCCCTATAGTTTGAAATGATTACATATTGTCTCTCTCATTAATAATGTCATACAATATTTCAAGTTAGATACACCTAGATACATGTATTTTGCTACCGGGTGCATTGAAATAGAGAGATAGGCGAGCAAGGTAGTCGGTGTATCCCAGATACATGTGAATCACACTAGATACATGTATATGTGATACATTCTGAAATACAGATACATAAGGAGAGAGGCAAGCGAGAGAGTGAGAAAGGCGAGGGAGAGAAGGAGAGAGGCGAGTGAGAGAGTTATAATTAGATACATGCAAATCCACTTGAATACAGTGTATCTGGAACAAATTATACCTAATTTTGACCCACATGTATCTGGCATCTAATCTAAATTCTGATATAATTCGTAATATAAAAATAATTTACTCCTAAACTATTGTAATTTGTTTTTATTATCCCACATGACCACTCATGTAAAAGTTCCTACATTCTTCAGGTAGATAAGCCCAAAGTCTAGAGAGATGCAACATGCAAGTCCAATGAAATTTCTTGATGGGTATTTAGCCCATCTGTGTGTATAACCGGCCCTAGATGTAGCATCCGTTTTAGCATTATTTTGAGTATAATAAATTGAAATGAGATTAGGGGTGTGATTGGTACGAATGAAAATATTTTTTAAAAAAATAAATGATTTTTTTACTTATTTTTTTGTGTTTGATAAGTAATTAGTAAAAAAAATATTCTCTTAAAACATTTGCATATAATTTAGACAAATATTATGGAAGGTGGGGGGTGGGGGTGGAGAGATAGTGGTAGGATGGTGGTGATGAGGAATGTAATGGATGGGGTGAGTATGAGCTGTGTTGGAGGGCGGAATGGACACAAATCACAATCAATGTGGAATGTCACGAATAGGACTTGCTTTCTCTACTTTCATTAGAAAAATTATTGTCTTCATTTTTAAGTATGTAGCTTTTTTTCCTAAAATATTTTTTCAGAATATTTGATCAATCGAACATGAAAAAATTAAAAATTTCCTTCATACCAAAATACCCTCAATCATAAAATTGAATATTTTACTCTTCAAATGACTGATCTTTAATTTTTGCCCTAGGGCGCAAAACGTTTAAACAACCCATATTCAAATACTCTAAAATGCAAATTAAGCTTTCTGTTTAATTAGTTTTCCAATGTTCAACGGCTAATCAACACATATACTACATTTTTTTTCTTCTGTGGTGAATCATTTACTTAAAGTATCAATCATTATGCAAAGAATAATGAAAGAATGTAGATTTTTTTTATGTGGTTTATCATTTATGATTTTTTATGGTAATGATTTCTATTTTCTTTCTCTATTTATTTTTACTTATTTAATATTTTATTAAATATAGTTTTTTTATTTTTACTTGTCCACTTTAACGTAACTAAGTTTTTATTCTGTTCAAGTGCTTCGTGGAGAGAACCTAATGGCTAGCTTTCCAATAAAATGGCAAAATTAAATATTACTATTAAATTCCTTGACACAAAAGGGGAATATCTATAAATAAATTAATAAAAAAGATAATAAAGACATTAATTGTGTAGATGCTTAATAGTACAAAAGGCATGGCACTCATAATTTTTGATACATAAATAATACATGTATTTGCTCTTTATCTTTGTATATATAAAATTAATTAAACTAATAACTTAGATAATGTACATACGGTCGATATTGACCCCTTTCGATTTTTTATTATTCATGCCTTTTTTGTAATATAAACCACTTATTTTATTTAATTAATTAATTCTTCTATACGAGTGATCCTTTTATTTAATTATTTATGTAATGTACTTTGATTGGTCACAAAATAAAGAAGGAAAAAAATTAATTTAAATTTGATATGACTATAAATTATCTCATTAATAGTAATTAAAATGACAATTTTAAAGTTTAAGTATTTCAAATAATAGAAAGATTTTTTTTGGGACAAACATAAAGGGAAAATACGTCAAAACTGAATACTTGACAAACTGTCATCAATCTTGTTATATTTTATTTCTAAATTGGATACAGGAAAAAGTATAATGAGGAAGAGGATTATAAGGTGAGGAAACAATCGTCAATTAATCCATATAAGAAATAAAAATAAAAAGAGAAGAAAAAGTAAAAAAAGAATATATTCCTCCAATTGCTTCTTTTTTTAGTATAATAAACTGGATCTATTACTAAACTTAGAAAAGAGTATATATACTTTACAAGTATCAGAATCATTATATATACGTATATAGTCAAAGTCCACCCTATACACAGAAACGACGAATACACAATTTAAAATTTACAAGCTTTTATAACGATCTCAAATTAATAGCCATAATAATTGAATGTACAATCATATATTTATAATTAAATATTTAATAATTATATATATAAATAAAAATAAAATTAATTGAATTTACGTGAACTAGTAATTAAATGAATATCTAAATCCACCCCACTACTACCTAACCATACATTGATAAATAATGTGGCCTAGGCGACTTCTAATACTAAATATGAAATCATATCTTTAAAAGAAAGTAGGAATAATTTCTCATAATATGAAGATTTTTTGTAATTAATTAACATATTCTCACATTTAAATAAATGTACGTGTCACAAAATAAAGAGGCAGAAAAATGTACAGTAATAGCCAGCAAGGACGGCAACTTTGTATAGTATAATATCACATGTATCGTGCCGTACACCCCATTAATAATTTTATACTATAGTCAAACATGTACTTTAATTTCACTTTTATATATTTTCGATATTGATTTATTCATTTTGTATAACTAAGTTATGATTGGATTGAATTGATGCATTTTTACCTATTGTATGTGTGCTTTCGAGTCAGAGCTAGCTAGATAGTGAAGTTGTATGTGAAGAACTGAAGGTTAAAATAAAATTTGTGTTGAGCAAATAGAGTTGTCAAGTCAAAAAGGGAAAATGACGATCACAGACATTAAAATTTTGTGGGACTCTACAAGACGTGTATCAATTCGGATTGGGACTCTATAAGGTATGTTCAATTCCAACTAGGATTTTTGCAGGCTACTCAACCCTAAACCTTAGTTAATGCTTATATAAATGGTACTATATTCCCTTGCAAAGTTTGAAAAGGCATCTCGAAAATTTCACAAATTCATGGAATATTTACAAAGATGAGATCAAAATATGTCGGTCTTCTTGATATATGATATATAATCAAATACTTCAAGAACATTCACAAATCCTTTTATGGAGATAAAGTCCAAATTATCCTTGATTGAGAAATACGTCACTAACGGCCCTCGAATTATGGAGATCAAGTCCAAATCATCTAAGTTCGAGAAATAGGACATTAACGACCCTCGAATTACGGAGAAATCTAAATGGAGGAGAATCAAGGGAGAAGAAATTTTTCCTCACAATCTTGATGAATAAAACTATGTTTCTTCATATTTTATTTGTGATTGCAATTTATTTTCTATCACTCTAAATTTGTTTTTAACAATGATTTTCATTCAGCCAACAGAATTAATCATATTTTGTGCACCACATTTCGTTTACGCAAAACAAAAACCTTTCATTAACATTGTGTGACGCATAAGTAATTGTCACGACTCAACCTGTCGTGATTGGCACCCATACTAACCCTTCGGTGGGAGAACCATTACTACAACCCAACTAAGGAACTTAACGAAAAACTAAGCATTTAAAGATACGGGTAGGTTTAAATGATGGATAAAAACGGAGTTTCCATAAACTCCAAAGAATAAACAATTAAACAAACTATTGCGGAAGTCAACCCCTAGAACTTGAAAGTCATTGCACCAAAACTCTACTAATCAACAAGTCTAAGAAAGATAGGTACAACCCCGAAACTTAACATACGAATAAGTCAAACTATAGAGTCTGATTCCGAAAAGAATGGACTAAACAATAAAGGACCCATGACAGCTTGGAAGAACTGGTTCACCCTTGAATCCGGTCTCGATCAGTGATCTTCTAACTGAGGTCTGTCAGTAGCCGTTTGAAGATGTCCTGTACTCAACAAAGAACGAGTAAGTGCAGTATCAGTACACAACCAGAGTGTACTGGTAGGACAACGCGACCACTCCAGTAAGCACAATATACACAAGCAATTACTACACAGTCAGCACATATATACAGAATGCACAATTCAGTTATCATTTTAGAGCAACATACAATCTCCCAATATCCATGACAAGTAGACATAAACATAATAATCACAAGTGATTCTCTCATGAAACTCATACCCAAATTGTTAGTGTGTCAGAACGTGACACCCGATCCAATGTATGTGTCAGAACGTGACACCCGGTTCAATATATGTGTCAGAACGTGACACTCGATCCAATGCATGTGTCGGAACGTGACACTCGATTCAATCAGCACAACCACAATCACAACTACACCATAATGAATAGTACATATAGTTACATGATCAAGTAGTAGGTTCATTGCATGTAGTTGTTCGCACATAATCATTCATTAGATTCGATTCACATTTCACTATTCACATACACGCGTGCATACTATGAAGCAATCTACCGGCATACATCACACAAACAGGAAATCGAACCATCACCTACTTCGAAGCCAAGCTTGAACCTCCTAAGACACTTGAGCCTTCCCTTTCGAGATTTTTTCCGTTTGTTCTTGGTCTAAACACAAGTAATTAATGCATGGATCAATAAACAAGACCTAATTTAACCAGATTATAACTAAAGTTATCACCCAAGGCCAAACCCAGATCCTAATGTTCAATTAGGGTTTTTCCTGCCATAAACTTCTGGCCAAAACCCTCCCACAATGATAATTACCCAAGATTCTAAGTTCTAAGAATCGAAACACGGATTAGGGGAGTAATTATCTTACCTTTAGCGCTAGAAAACGTGGAAAACTGTCAAGAACTGCTCTGGTTCGTCTCTTAGCTCTCAAGAACGAAGTTTTGCAGAAAATAACGAAATTGAGATTGTTTCCCTAATTAAGTCGCGACTGTCCAGCCACAGCGGGACCCAACCCGCCACAGAGGCCTCGTCCTGGAAGGAATAATCCCGCCCCGTCGGCTTGCATAGAGATAGAAGCTTGGAATTTGAGTTCCAAGCTCCCATTTCGCAACACACCTTCAACCCTTGACGTTCAGAAACTACTCTTTCATGCCAAGATCAGTTTCGGCAGTTCTACTCGCTCAAATTCAATTTCGTAAAGTCATACAGGCTCCTTAACGTCTTGGCTATCCACTCGTGTGATCAAATTCATAATTAAATCCCCCATTCATTACCAGATTTCCCTAGACCTTACCTGACTCAGATTTCGTCCAAATCTGAACTAGGCTAGACATTTCCAAGTCACTATTCAAAAGTTTTCTAACCCCAATTCTTTTCTCATTGGCTTTTTCATAACGACGGGAACATGTCGTTACAGTAATATCATACGGTGGTTAATTGACAATTTGAACTTTTACTTTGTTGGTAAAAGTTCCTTGTCTTACAAACTTCCTTCAAACTCCCCATTCTAGAATAACACTACTAAAATATTCAGTAAACCTTCATTACATTTTTGGCACTTAATTATTTTTTGAATACTAATAAAAAAAACTGACACATAAAATTAATGTCCTCCAACTAGCGCGCTAATAGCTCAAAAATGAAATGGCATTAACAAAACTATGACAATAAATGATGATAGTTGATAGTTCAATTGATTGATTATTTATATTTTTACATAATTGATGCGGATTTATTTTTTCATCTTATAACTTACTCTCCCATTTTCAACCTTTTATTTTTTAAAAATGTCACGGATCACCTTTTGACAATGCTTTTGCATTTTTGTTGTTTTGTTTACCTTGATTATTTGTACTATTTATGTTGTTCGTACTTTTATTTCCTCAATGTTTTCATTATAGCTCTTTTAAATCCTGCATTATTTTTAAAATATATTCTTAAAAATGATTGTTTTTGAGTCGAGAGTATCTAATATCATTTTTCTATTCTAACTAACGTAAGGACAATATATGTATATTACATTGAGTATATCATTATATATTACATTATATATTACATTGAGTATGTTATTATTTCTCGGCGGTAAAAAATCAATATGCAGAAGATCTATATGGATCTATTGTTAACTCTTTTTTTCCCTTGTTTGACCTAAGATTAGCTGGCCCTTCGTTGTTTCCACCGATTAGTATTACAAAATATGGTGAGTTTGACCCATTGGGTCATTTGATATGCATTATAGATAGTTTTTTGAGATTTAAAACAATTATACTTTTATTTTTTTATGATTATTAATTTTAAAATAAGTTATATTATAATTAGTAATTAGTATCGGAATAAGTTATTTCTATTCTAGAAAATAAAAAATCATACCAAAATTAATTATTCTGGCATAAAAGAATGAAAATGACAAAAATATCCCTTATAATATACTTTTTTTTTTCAATTGTCATATTGCGGGTTTCAAGAGCTAGATTGACTAACTTTCAAAGCTAAATTAGATTAGTTAATTTGATATTTTAAAATAAAAAATTAGATATTCAAAAACTATATAAAAAGTATTATAAGTTGCAAATTTTTTTCACATCAATATAAAAAAAATACATTTTAAATATTAATCAAAATTTATATCGATTGACTCTTAAAAGGAAAATTATACTAACACCTAAAAAGGAACGGATGTAGCGTAAATTTGAATTTACAGCTTAGAATAGAGGACCAGTAATAAATGTAATCTAGGAAAACAAACAATTAGGTGAAGGACAAATGTATTACAGCTAGTGGCTTTGACTCATATATATTGAACTAAGAAAAAATATATTTTGGAATCCATCTCCCATGAGATCTTACGAAAGTAGAATATCTTTATGCATGTTTTATTTGATATAACTAATCATTTTCATACTATAAATGTCTATATTATATGGTATATATTAACTTGAAATAAAATAATGCTCACTCAACTTAACAAAATTACTTAATAGAATCATAATTTTCTATTGAAATAATGCTACAAAAATACATCTATTTTTTTTCTGAGTTTTATATATACCTAAACTATTAGTTGTTCATTTTTGCACGTGAACTATAACCAGTTATGTATTAAGTAAGATATATCTATAGTTGAGTAGGTAGTGATAATTTAAGTAGAAAAAATGATTAAATATCGAGAGTTGATCAAACCAATTTCGAGGTGTGTTTTAATACATGAATGATGATAATGCAGGTAAGAAAAAAGGATAAATAGTGATAGTTCACACAGGAAAAAGAGAATAACTGCTAGTCGACCTAATCAACTTTGAAGTATAATTTAATACACATATAGTGATAATGCAGGTTGAAAAAAAGAACAACAACTAGTTGGCTTCCAGGTGCATTTTTATTTATAGATGTTGATAGTTCAAATAGAAAAAGGGAATAACTAATGGTTAGATTGAAAAACTCGTCAAATAGTGATAATTCTAATTTATTTTTTACTATTGGATTCAATCCCTTAAATTTGAAGTTTGAATTAAAATATAGGAGCCAAGTAGTAGTATAAAATTAATTAATAAAAAGAAATAAATGGAGATCATGTTCCTAGATGAAATTCCAGAGGCACATGATAGCATGAACTTCTGACAAACCATTCTTTCTTAAATTAGTACTTAATATTATTTTACTTTCTTAATTTTCATTGATGGATATATGTGTATATTTCTTGGATAATTAATCCATAATGGAAGATTGACTATATCCAAAATTGAGATATATTTATAGGACAAGATCTTTACAAAAATCCCAAGAAATGCAAATAGATATGCAAAATCCAGCTTGTCCGTTTTCCTGGCAAAATAGAGGCATAATAGTATATAATATAATACATAATAGTAGTTTTTAACTTGGTTTCAGATGATATTTATGTTCTTCAATTTTGCGCATGTATAAGTAGACATTTAACTTTGTATAAAATTAAATAATTTCAAATGATATTTATGTTCTTCAATTTTGCGTGTGTATAAGTAGGCACTTAACTTTGTATAAAATTAAATAAGCAGACACATTCGTCTTACATGACAATTTGTGTAAGATATACTTAAACTGATTTGTATTATGTTAAGTACATAACTTCTGTTGAAGAAGAAGGAAGCTAACGATTGGAACATGTCAAAGGAACAGGTCCAACGAAACTAATTGACGAGTCTACAACAAGTGTTGAAGATGAAGGAAGCTGATGATTGGAACATGTCAAAGGAACAGGTCCAACGAAGCTATCTGACGAGTTTACAGCACTGATGTAGAATTAGAGTCGCATTAGAATTAGACTACTTATATCTATTAGGATTATATTACGACTAGGATTAGATTATGATTAGGATTATAGTACAATTAGGATTAGATTATTTATAATTATATTATTATTATTTTAGTAGTAATAGGTATTGTAATAGGACTCTAAGTATAGTTAACTTAGGAGTTAGGACTCTACAATTCACTCCTGAGTGTGTACTCAACAATTTTAATCATCAATACAATCCTTGATTTCTCTAATCCTAAACGTGAGATTTCTACAACTTCATCTTCAATTTTAATTCCAACTTCACAAATTACAAATAGAATGAAAATATTTGAATATACTTTACGTGTCTGGCGTGTGTGTAACACAATTTTTACATAAATTTGAATATTTTTTTTCGGAAAGAGGTAGAGTGTTGGTATTATTTTTGTTTTTTTTTTTTCGATTTTTATTACTACATATTGTTATTTTAACTTTGATTATTTTATTGTTGTTTTTATTTGTTTCTTCTACCCTTTTTATAGTTCTTTGAGTAATTGAGTCGATTTAGTACTTATTTTTTCAAGATAGAAATAAATTATGCGTACATGACTACATCCTCTTCTTGAAATTATATTGAATCTAATGTTAGATCCTAAAATATAATTGTGTAACTAATTTTTTTGGATTACTATACAAGTTGCATCTTATGACTTCTTCCTTTAATTTATGGTTTCTTTTACTTGTATATAACTACTAATTTTTATGGACTACTATACAACTTGTATATGCACATAGTTGATGCCTATAACTTACATATCTTAATTAGGGGTGTTCACAATTTGGATAAAAATCGATCCAAACCGAAAAATCGAACCAAATATATAAAATAATACCAATTTATTTGGGTTTGGTTTGGTTTGGTTTTAGATTTTTCAAAACCTATAGTATTTGGTTTGGTTATAGTTTTATTCGAAAAAACCAAAGAAATAACCGAACCGAACCGATGAATTATATACACATATTTTATTAATATCATACTTAATATATTATTTTTATAAACAATTTTAAAGATCTTATACATATTTTCATTAAAATTTACTTATTGAAAGTAAAATGTCCAAGATGAAACATTTATCTTATTAATTTCATGTATATGAGTGTCTATGACAATTATTTGTGGGACTGGAGATGTTATTGTCTCTTCCTTCTAGGCCAATATAGTGAATTTAAAGTTTTATTGATAGTAAATTTAGTGATCGAAAGTTCAGTAATTTAAGTCATTCTAACTATTTTTCGTTTTGAATGGATTGTTGTCACTTTTTTCACATTTTGAATGAATTGTTTCTTTTATTTTTGTGTATGGTTAATAACTAAATAATCGAACCAAACCAAATCAAAACCGATAACCACCAAACCGATAAATGTATATTATATTTGATTTGGTTGGTTTTGATAATTTAAAACCGATTAAGTTGGTTTGATTTTAATTTTGACCAATAACCAATTCAAATCGACCCGTGAACACCCCTAATCTTAATAATGAAATAAAAATTTTTTTACATATTTTAATCGAATTAATTGGTAGCTTCCTAGTTTCACTTTCCTCTAGGTTTTCTTATAGGTCTAGATGGGTGGATCTTCTAAATTTGACTAACATTAATTTATTTAATTTTGTTCCATCTTATAGGAATTAGGATGACTACAATTCCTCCTTGAATTCTGTGACCTGTATGAATCTTTTCAAATTTAGTACTCTCCTCCATTCATATTTATATATCGTTATTGGTAAAAATAGATGTTTTTAATATTCCTTTATTTAACAATAATTGTTTATTATATTATTTTGAGATATTCAATAATATTTGTCCATTTTATGAAATCAATGGATAATTTTACACCTAGTTTCTAATTTGCCCTTGTCATTAACTATCGTCATTTCCCTATTATATTTTTCAAGACATTGTGTTTATTATATTTAAAGGGTAATATAGTAAAAATATCCTTTTATTTCTTAAGAAGAAGCACATAAAGTCAATAATGGACAATTATTGTTGGACAGAAGGAGTACATTTTTCTTTTTATTTTATCTTTGAGGGTTATTTGCCTTGAAATATGAATTTGACCAACATAAGAAAACTAAATGATTAATCATTAATTAATTTAATTAATCAAAATAAATTAATTCATGTTCATTTATTGATAAGTTGACTTCAAAGAACACTAAATAAGGATACGATGGTAAACATATCTAGTTTCTTAAGGAGTGTAAAACCTAAAATGGTGAGATATAAATAGAAACTGAGAAAATAGTAAATTAAATATGGTTAATTTCACAAACGATTACTATTCTTTTCGTACCACTTTACTTATCGTTTTTAATAAGAATAAATTATTCAAGATGCTTATTATTTGAAAAAATTAAAATATATTGAGTATATTCTTTCTATTTTATCCTTAATGATGATTACTCTTCAAATATTTAATTAATTAGCATAAAAAAACCTAAATAAAGAGTAGTGCATACACATATACTTTAATATTACTTTTATTTAGAGAATAAAGAGATTAATATTTTAAATGATTAAAAATATTAAATAAGAGTATAATAGGTAAAAATATATAATTTCGTAAAGGGCGTGTAAGCCAAAACCGTGACAAGTAAAATGATTCAAAAAGAGTCAAATTTATTTTATTGCACTAAATTATGAAATTAATTTGGTTTTCTTCATTTTCAAAAAGAGTCAAATTTATTTTATTGCACTAAATTATGAAATTAATTTGGTTTTCTTCATTTTCAAAAAGAGTCAAATTTATTTTATTGCACTAAATTATGAAATTAATTTGGTTTTCTTCATTTTCAAAAAGAGTCAAATTTATTTTATTGCACTAAATTCTGAAATTAATTTGGTTTTCTTCATTTTCAAAAAGAATCAAATTTATTTTATTGCACTAAATTATGAAATTAATTTGGTTTACTTCTTAATGACTTTATGTAATACTCAGAGAAAAAATCAAGTAACATTTTGGTTAAAAATAAAATAGCTTTATTAATATTTAGTAAAATTGAGTGATAATTTATTTATGAAATAGACGTGGCCTCTGCTTCAAATTATTATTTTTTTCAAAAAAAAAAGTAGCTATGCTGACTCAAAAAGTCAAAAAGCTTTTTGCAGACAAATATTTACAGCAAAAACTGATCCTTTCCATTTTTGCAAAAAACTAAATGTTTTTTTTTTGTAAAATTTACTTACCTACAACAAGTACCAATTGAAGAAGGGATAAGTAGATGTATTTAAATAGTTTAGATTAATTAGTAGGTTTAATTTCATAATAGTTTAGACATCTCCAAGACAGCTAGGTATTTATTTAATTGAACACTAATAATTTATTTTTTTAATTTTTTTTTATAATTGAGTAGTTAAAAAAAAAATCATTGGGTAGCAAATTCACTTACTTTATTTGGCCATGTTTGCTTACAATTTGAATGAACCATTTAATATTGTACCTATTAATAGGTAATTTTATAATTCATATGTGGAGCGCACCATTTTAGTTCGTTCAAAAGATAATGTCAACTTTTTTTTTATAATTAGAAATAATTCAACTTTAAAATTTCACTTTAACTCTTAACAAGAAAGATTTTAAACCACAAATTTCAAAATTTATTATTTCTTTCTTCAATTTTGTGCAAGTCAAACAGTATAATATAAGCAAAAATTGACTCTAAGGATATATGTTGTACATAAGTGTAAGACAAAATTTTGCATTATCAAGTAACTTTTATTTGTTATTGTGATTCTAGGTAATTCTTCTAATCTATCTTAGTCTTAGTCAACAGAGTTACCTAGTACCTATTATTAGTGAGAGATAACACATATCCTGTTAAACTAATAGAAATACGTAAAAGCTAACATGAACACCACGATCATTTAAAAAAAGTACTCCTATGAAAATATGACCACATGGGGTAGGATGGAAAGTGAAAATTGTATAGCTGTTTTTTAGTAGTGAGAGACAAGCATATACTCCATTGGTTAAGGTTTTGGAGGATTGGAAATTGCCAAGAAATTATAACTTCCCCCCCAAATCTCCCATCCCCTCAAAAGTATAATCCATCTATCCTCAATTTATTATCTATAATTACTATCACTCTCTTTATATTTTTATAAGAATGCCTGCTCAATTGATGCCTGAAAAAACATTTGCAAGAGTTCATTCCATAGCCATGGAAATCAATCCTCCAAGCTTTACTAAAAGGTAATCAACTATACACAAATTAATTTACATAAGCTATAGCTACCTATCTCATTTCTTTCCTTTTCTGGTTGATTTCAATACTTTTTCAATTTTTTGTGTTATTTTTTTTAAAATTTCGAAATAATCCAAACAAAATTTCATTTTTGGTTCCTATCTCTATATTTCTCATCCTAATCAAATGCATGCTTTTGCATATAAACCTAGTTATGAACCTTATATTTTCATCTTTTGTTAAAAAAAAAAAAAAAAAAAAAAAAAAAAAAAAAAAAATTTCTTTTGTTAAAAAAAAAAAAAAAAAAAAAAACAAGAATAACAACATTTCTAAGAGGGTAAGGTGCAAAGATTTTTTTTATGAAAATATTTTTTTTTTAATTATTTTTTTTCCAACGAAAAGAAAGCTGGAATTTTTTTTTCTATTTTTCAGCATTTTCCAGGCTTTTTGATCATATTCTATTCCACATTCTCAGCTATCAAGAATTAGCTAAGCTTGTGGACAAATTTATTAATTGAAGTGCTAAAACCGCACTTCAATTTTTATAAAGTTAAAAAGACCTCTTTATATAATTTGACTTTAGACCACTAATTTTATTGAACCGCCCTCTGTGACAATGACCTTTACAGATTGGAAGGGAAAGTCGCGATTGTAACAGGTGGAGCTAGAGGAATCGGAGAGGCAACAGTGCGACTCTTCGTAAGACATGGAGCTAAAGTTGTTATAGCAGACGTAGAAGACATTCTGGGAAATACATTAGCAAACATGTTGTCTTCTTCTTCATCATCAGTAACTTACATTCATTGTGATGTAACATCTGAAGACGAAATCAAAAACTTAATCGACTCAACAATTTCAAAATTCGGACACATTGATATCTTATTCAACAATGCTGGTGTTTTAGGTAGTCAATCAAGCCAAAAAAAGAGCATAATCAACTTCGATCCAGACGAATTCGATCGTGTGATGTCTGTTAACGTACGAGGAGCCGCGTTGGGAATGAAGCACGCGGCTCGTGTGATGATCCCACAAGGGCATGGGTGCATCATTTCAACGTCTAGTGTGGCCGGAGTCCTGGGAGGACTCGGGCCACACACGTACACGTCTTCCAAGCACGCGATAGTAGGGCTAACTAAGAATGTCGCGTGCGAATTGGGACGGTACGGGATTCGAGTTAATTGTATTTCACCATTTGGGGTTGCAACATCTATGTTGGTTAATGCATGGAGTCATGGAGATGGAGATGGAGATGAAGAAGGAGAAATGAATATTGGATTGCCTAGTGAAAAAGAAGTTGAAAAAATTGAAGACTTTGTGAGGAGTTTGGGGAATTTAAAAGGGACAACTTTAAGGGCTAAAGATATTGCTGAGGCAGCTTTGTATTTAGCTAGTGATGAATCAAGATATGTAAGTGGACATAATCTTGTTGTGGATGGTGGAGTTACTACTTCAAGAAATTGTGTTGGTTTGTAATGTATGTTTTATTTTTTCTTGGGGTAAAAATTTTAATTCCTAACTTAGAAGAGTTAACATATAGATTTATTGGGTTGAAGTTGATGTAATTTCTTCCTTTTTCCTATTTCAAATTGACCGAAGAAGTTAAAAAGTTGTCAGCTTGACTAGTTGTTTTTTTTTTGTCTTTTTTGTGAAGACAAAATTGGGATATATGGGATATATTTAGTTTTTTTTTTAAGAATCGAAGGATTTTAGTTATTTAACAATAAGGTTTATTCATACAAAGAGGAACTGATCTAAACAATATATATAGTTCCAACAACATTTCTATTGAGACTCGAGAACATTTGTTATAAAAAGGAGATGCTTCAAAAACATATAGCTACGGTTTAAATTGGGATATTATTGATTGAAGTTTTAGTTTTTTTAATTTGAGTTTCATTCTCTCTCTTCTTAGTACACATTTGTATTTTACTTCCCAAAGGCCAAAACTTTGAGTACCAAATTATTTTATTGTCTATGTTCTTTTCTTTTTCATAATTTATGGATGAAAGATTAGTATATATTAGTTCACACTTCCCACTATCCATGACCATAAGGCACACACTCAGAAGTCTGAAGCTTTATTTCACTATTGCCCTTTTTGATTATTCTCAAAGTATTTTTTTTAAAAAAAATATGTAAAGTAGTTTTAAATCTCATGGTAAATATTCTCTCGTCTCATATTAAATGAGCATTTTCTATTTTACATTGTAATTAATAAATCATTAATAGATTGATCAATTTTACTATTTTCCCTTATTCATATTAATTAGTCTCTTGAAAAGAGAAATTTGGAATCTTTAAAATTTGTTGAAACTTCCGAAAGTCATATTAATTGTAGGGGTATATAAAATGGAAAGTCATAACAATTTTCTTGAACTTTGAACAATTCACTCATTTTGGACTATAGAAAAAAAAAATTCAACAGTTCACTTTATATATAGACTTTTAGGAGTATTCATTCATGTGGTCGGTTCGATAAATCTGAATCTTCATCGAAAAGTCTAGTCTTTAGAAAAATAATTTCTATTAAGGGCTCGAACTCATAAAATTCACTCATGTTACTTAAAAATAATAATAATAATTTTTAAAAAATAAATAAAAAAGGAGACATTTTGATAGAGATATGACGTTAGTTCAATCTATAGGACAAACTAAGACCACATGTATAGTCTTCAGAGGCGTATCCAGGATCTCAAGAACATGGGGGCACCATTATCTTCAAAATAGGCAATTAATTCAATTATATAAATTTTACGGTGAGAACAAGTTGACGAGCAAGTAGGTAGTAGCAATCTTTATATAGTAATATATTAGCAAAAAACATCATTCACTTACAATTGTCCTCGACGAGTTTTCATATTTTGAAAACGGTCAATAATGGCATCATTACTTACATTTTTAAATATACTACGCTCTATATAGCAAACTAAACAACCATTCAAAAGATCTTCATCCATCCTATTACGCAAATCATTCTTTATGTACTTCATTGATGAGAATGCTCTTTCCACGCTTGCGGTAGCAACAGGAATAATCAAAGTTAGCTTCACAAGTAGATACACAAGTGACCAAGTTTGATCTAGTTTTGTCTCTATCATCACTTTTGCAAGATCCTTGATTCCCTTCAAGTTGAGAAACTTGCTATCACACTTTTGAGCATAGACAATAAAATCATCAAGTTGAAAATTGAGTTCCCGAAGCTCTTTATCACCAAACTCACTTGGGTAGTACTCGGCTAGTTTCATTATCCTATCCTTGTGAAAATTAGCAAATGAATCAACCGGACTCAAACTAGCCATACCGAGGAGCAAGTCACTAGTCACCACATCAAAACGATTATTGAGTTCTTGAAGTGCCAAATCAATGACGGCATAAAATACTTCCACACGAAAGTGATGCAAATATGAAATATTGGACCTCTTACGCTTCGACTTCCCATTAGAGTAGTCTTCATTCATTTTGGGAATTGAAATTCCATGTTTACCACAAAATAAGCTAACCTCATCCATCATAGAGTCCCATTCATCCTCTCTCATCATTGCAATCAGTTCTTTGAAAGGTCAAGCAATTCCATAGCATTAACGATATCTTGATCTTTCTTTTGTAAAACTTTATTCAACTCATTCGTCAATAGCAACACCTTAAACATCAAGTGCAACATAAAGACAAATTCAAATTCATGAATCTTGCTCAAAAGATTTTCCGCCGTAAATCTATCAAGATAATAAGGACAATCACGTTTCATATTCTTAAGCACATTAACAATTGAAGAAAAAAGAATCAGGAAATTGTCCAAGGTTTTAAAATGAGACCCCCAACGAGTATCACCCGGTCGTTGGAGGCCACGTTCTTGATTCAAACCTTGCCCTGTATGAACTTCTCCAAATTTAAGCAACTCTTCCAACTTATCTTCTTGATGTTGTCGAAGTGAATCTCTGCGTTTAAATGAAGCTCCAATAGTATTCAAAATATTAGTGAGAACATAAAAA
>NW_006238934.1:661134-667024 GCF_000226075.1 Solanum tuberosum | reverse complement strand
ACCTTTTAGTTTAGGGCTTTGAAAAGTCAAAAGAAAAAGTTAAAATAAATAAATAAGAAAAACGTCTAAATAAAGAAGGAAAGGAGAAAAAGAAAGTAAAAAATATAATTTGACTTTATTGACACTTCTAGCTTAAGGTCTAGACATAGCTAATGCAACCTAAAAATATGGGTATTTGAACCTCTTTTTATTTATAAATTATTAAAAAGATCTATGAAAAGTGGCACATTTTGTTATATTAATTAAAAATTAAAAATGTTAATGTGGATAGAAAAATTTGAACCACAAATCTATAAGTTATGCACCCCCTATTTGTACTTACTTATCAATATACTAGAGTATTTTTTTTAACCTTGGGTTCACCAATACAAATTTAAAAAGATAATTAGAAAAATAGTAGTATTATATAGGGGTTAGGAAGGGGAGGATGGGTGCATGTGAACCCCCTCCCCTTCACATACATACGCCTCTGATAGTCTTGGAACTAAACCTTTGAGATTTCAGTGGCTGCTATTATTTCCTTAGTTTTTGACCAAGAGATTTGTTGATTTTTATCGAAGATATTTTTCGACGATAATTTAAAAATATAAAGAATCTAAATAAAGGTGCATAAGCAAGAAAGGAGGGGAAATTAGTCTCATTACTTTTCACTAAGCGAAAGATGTACCTAACACACTTATTTATTCATTAATATCGATGTTTCATTGACTTTTATTGATAGACTCCTGTTGTATTGGAATATCCAACTATTAATATAATTCAAATATTACGACTCACATTCAACTACTTATAGGTAAGACTTTTATTTTTCTCATTCTGGATCTGTATTTAAAGTCAGAATTTATTAATATGACTATCTTGTGACTACTGGCTGCAGCTAATATTACAGTGGAGAAACCATGTGATGTTGTACTTCTTGGACCACTGAGGAAAACTAATAACTGCTAACCAAAAAAGTGCTAATTATTAAGAAAAAAGTTAATAGTTTCGTGCCCGATTTCTAAGACAGATACATGAATGTTTGCTATTAGATACACTAAAATATGAAGAGAAGCAAGCGAGAGAAGGAGAGAGATTCCCAAATATATGTGAATCAGGAAGAGCGGCGAGCAAGAGAGGATAATGACGAGCAAGAGAGTTGGATACATGCAAATTTACTCGGATACAGTGTATTTAAAATAAATTACACCTAATTTTGATATCATTTATCCAAGATATAGATATTTGGACACGCCAAATTCATGTATCCGAAGTCCAAAGTCCGATAAGATTTGTAATATTACAAACTAGCATGAAGCTAAGTACTCCCTCTGTCCAACAATAATTGTCCTCTATTGACTTGTCACACCCCTAAAGAAACAATAAATAATAGAGGTAATATTACTATATTATCCTTTGACTTTATTAAATTTAATGTTTTGAGAAATGTGTTAGATGATAAATAATATTTAATAGCAAAGGTAAAATCGTTACAAAAGGTAAATTATCTCTTGATTTTCTAAATTGAACAAGTATTGTTGGACAACTATTTTTAGTATAGTGAACAACTATTGTAGGACCAAGGGAGTAATTAACTCCTAAACTAGTGAGATTTACGTATGTTACCCTATATTAATAACATCATTTATTGCATTAACAATTTAATGGAAATTTCAAAAGGTTGAACAGCTGTATTAAAAGTAGGTGATAATTATAGTTCCATGCTCTTGGGTGATCTAGTTTACAAAATAGCCTGTAAACAGTAGTCCAATACATATGCGGCCCCTTAAACTTGCACACCAATCGATTTATGTTTGATAGACACACTTTATAGGAACAAGAATTATTGAGAAGGGATCTGCATTTATAGTAGTTCAACATGTACACTTAGTAGATAACAAAGATCCCGAAAAGGCAAGTCTTCTTCCACAACATTTTACAAAGTCTTGAATTAACATACAACATAGGAAGGAAAATGATGGATGGAGAACGGATAGAAAGAAAGAAATGAACAACCTGAAATCTTCTGATATAATTATATTCACATAGATCTCTCTGATGCCAGATCAAGCAACGTGCGGAAGAACTGCTGAGGATACAGGGGAGGTTGCTCTGAAAGTGCCTAAATACAACAAACATGATAATGTCAATCGTTGAAGTTTAACTTGTTCGAATTGCTCACTGAACCTTTTTTTTTTTTTATATAAGACATTGTATATAGTCCTTTTGTTGATAATTACAAATAGCATAAACTTGGTCCAAACTTGCAAACATATGTGGTCATTGAAGAAGAAGCAGATATATCACCTGATGAATCAAGACAGTGGAAGGAGTCATTCCTGGAACTGTATTCACTTCTATAATCAGTACCTGTGACCGCAAAATAACGATACATCTAATTAGATCTTATAATACATCTGCAAATAGTTATCTGAATACCCCTCCTTTCCTGATTTTACTTTTAAGTTTGATTTGCAGTAAAAGTGATTCTATCAATTGTATGGCATGTTAAGTGTTGCAGTTTGCAGAAATCCTTTTATTAAGTTCTGATTCCTCAAGTTCTACTACTGAATTAACTCGACAATAAATATTGCCTCTAAAATGATATTTTGGTCCCAATTCAACCGCAAACGACCAATTTGGACAGGTGATTCAACCTCTTATACTAATCTTGTATAAAAACGATGAATACTTTGAAAATTTTAGTAGAGTACTACAGCCTTCTAAACAACATGGTAAACTCTTCACCATGGTTCTTTGTGCACTCGTATAATTAACACGAGTGTGTCACAATTATCTCAAGAGGCTCATCATGAACTGCAACTTGCTGGAAAAGACACATTTCCTTAATGATATTATTAACTATGAAGTATTAAATTCACTTTTATTACTGTTCAATCAATTGAAAGAATCTCAGCAATAACATACCTCACCAGTGTCAGCATGAACAAATGCATCAATACGCGAAAATCCTTCTAATTGTAGAGTGTTTGCAATAAGTTCAATACGCTTTTTACACCTTTCCAAGGTGGCACTACTGATTGAGAAAGAAAAGAAATAAAGTGATTGTGAGCAATATGTAGGTAATCTTGAGACACAGAAAAGTACATCTTGTAAAGAATAATTTCTGGTTTAGTAAATACTACTTTTAAGTAGAAATGTATATTGATATAAATCTGGTAGTCATATCTAATACAGTTTCCACAAGATGAATCTTCATGACAAACCTCATAATAGAAGGTGGTGGTGGAGTCAGATTGATGCCGGTTCCACCTGCAGTCGGAACCATGTAATGTCTTAGTCATCATTTGACAAAAAGAAACCACATTATGCCCCCATGAAGCTTATTATTTTAATGGTTTCAACTAGAATCAATAAGCTCTACTCAATGAACCTATGGCTATGGAATAACTAGGGACAAGACCATCTACCTGCTTATCTTTTCTTTTCTTTTTTTACTACAAGCATAGAACTGTGGTTACATATTGGAGCATGCATAAATGAAACAATGAGAAAGTTCAAATCACTGGAAGCGATATAATGTCTTACACTACAAAAATTATAATGAAGAGATACCTTGGAATTTCTCCTCCAGAGATAATATGCCTCCAGATTCTTTCACGGTTACACTAGGAGTCAATGAACGCATTGATCCACGTTTTCCTACAACACCTACGGTGACCTCTACCCATCTACTATCCCCTTTCCAGAGCAAATTGTGCGCATTCTCATTTCGGGATTTGGATGCAACAACTATGTCATCAGTCTCAACAAAAGGTTCAAATATTAAGAGCTCTGGAGGAGGGTTTGGCATCTCAATCATTCCATGTGCCTGCATCAGATACCAAGAGAAATATATGATACAATAGTTTTAAGGTATCCTGAAATCATATTATTTGGTGTTAAAAGAAAAAAGTACTAGAGATTGGTAATTGACTGAGAATTAAGTAGGCGTTTGGCCAAAGATTTCAAATATTTTTCACTTTATTTGGAATTTATGAAGATGGAGTAGTGTTTGGTTATACTTTTTGCAAAGGAGAGAGGAGAGCATTTTATTTGGAAGTCATGAAGATGGAGTGGGAAAACAAGTTAGGAGCATTTTTCCAAATTTCGAATCCAACTCCAAGTTGAATAAATTTTATAACCAAACATGAGTTCGAAAAAGTGAAAATTATTCTAGGAAAAAGTGTAATTCTCATGGTTACATCAAAATAGAAAAAACAGACATTCAAGCAATAAAGCTGTCACACGAGAAGAATAACTGGTAATAGGAGAAGTTTGCAAAACAATTGGGAAACAAAAAAGCTCAAAAATCTTAAAACAAAAATATGGTAACAATATTGGCTGCTATAAGCCAAGAGGACTAATTTCTTGAAAACTTGTTTAAGAACCTTTTGTACTGTTTTGAGTCTCCTTGATGACAGTAGTTTATGGAAAATTTAGAACCACAAATGTGTAAAAGTCTAAAATCTCATTATACATCGAGCAACGAAGATGTAACTGCTCAAAGTTGTCTTATAATCAACTTTTTTAGTTTCATACTAATGGTCAAAAGTTGTAATTTAAGAATTTAATTACTTTTTAAACCATAGGAATCCTTTTCAGGAGCGGTATGGGCTAATAAAGTGTGGGGTCGTATTGGAATTGGGACCCAAAATTAACTTGGCCATTTATTACTTTGATTGTATTTGCAATTTATTTACATACTCGAACAAATAGAAATTTGCAGGGTGCAATTTCTGCAATTGTAGCATCTATAGGCTTTCTTATAATTTAGATATGCTATTGTAGGGTCAATCTATTAGGAATAGGGTGACATAGTTATGGTTCTTTTCCATCAACTTTTGATTGAACTCAGGACAAGTTATTACAAATACAAGAGCGGGCGGCGAATTGTATGAACCAGCATGCGGACCGCGCGAATCAAATATTGTATTGATGATTCACACGGTTTTACACACTACACAACTAAATTGTATAGAAGTTTTTTGACTTTTCTACTACAGGCTTATACTGTGTGTTTTGTGTTTACCTACCTAGATAGGCGATACCAATCTCTTAAGCATGTTCTCATTTTACGATACTTACAGCTGCTAATATATATCATGAAAGCACTAATACAACAAATGATGCAGAATAAAGGGAAAAGCACATGGCAAACCTGTGGGATTACAGCTAAAAAAATGAAAGCAAGCACGGTCCTATTGATCAAACTGATGAACAAATGGAACTATGATTACTATGCTTGGGAAGAAAATAAAATACTGCCCATGATTGGGGGGAAAAGCTTTGCAGATGAGGAGCAATGACAGAGAAGTCACATATACCTTTGACAGGCTGTTAGGAGGAATACGAGGTAGGCAGTCTTTCAACACATTTACGTAGAAGGCAAGGTCCCCCTCAGAGCTGCATAAGGCAGAGTGTCAAGTTAACAAGAAGCATTTTCTAAGATTTGCACCCAATATTATTTAAGAAGAACAGAATTGAAGAGGAACAAAAGCATACCACAATCTGGCCACACCAGTTGAGCAACCATCTCTGGCCGGTTTAACACATAAAGTGTCACAGTGAAGTTTTGACTTCAAGTCAAGCCAGAGATCAGATATGGACATTTTCAGCAGATCCTCTTTCTTCTTCACATCTTTATTTATTGTAAGGACTCCAAAATCGGTCAGCTATCCAAAGAGAATTTTTATGCTTGTCAAGGGATAGACATTTATAGGTGTTCATGCAAAATCAGTTTGTTGACTATATTTATAACTTGCAGATGAAGTCCATGCGAAAAGAAGTTTCAAATTAATTTGAAATAACTCAAGAATGAACCTTAGCCAAAGTAGTGAAGCCCTTGGTTTATAAGTCTTGGTTTAAACTACACCCCCCCCCCCCCCCCCCCCCCCCCACCCTCCCCCCA
>NW_006238934.1:645119-660669 GCF_000226075.1 Solanum tuberosum | reverse complement strand
ATTTTATATACCCCCCCCCCCCCTCCCCACCCCCATATAAGTATTCCTTCACGAAATGTAGGTAACCTTTTTGTGTATGTTGCAGTTGGGATCTAATAGTGGTAAATTGGCATTCATTTACTATTTTGCAATTGTTCAATTGTGCATATCTCAACTATAGAAGGTCATTCTTTCACTAAAATACAGGACATACAATGAGTAGCAAATCAGATCAACTGATCCATGAATTAAACAAATATCATCATAGTCCAGCTTTTTTAATGGCCGTTCTCTAAGCACCTATCTCTGAATCTTACTAAACTAATCAAAACATGGTTGAGGCAAAAGTTCCCTCATGTAAGTTCAATTGCTTTTAGTACGTCATCAGTCATCACCAAAACAAACTTTTGTATGAACAGCAATGTCAATCTTTAGAAACAATAGCTTAATTGAAATACTTGTGCAGGTTATAAAAAGGGAGAAAGTTCTATTAATGTGCCTATGCATAAGTTATGCTGTGCTTAAATATATCTCGACTGTGGCAATGACACGCTTGTGTTGCAGCTAATAATGCAACATTAACTAAACTCTTTTAATCACAATAGACTGACTAGTGTTTGATTCCATTCATAGTGGGAATAATGAGAGGGGTGAAGAAAGAAAGAATATCAACTCACATGTTGTAGAGCAAGAGAGGTTGCAACTTTGTCCATACACGTTTTTGAAGCCATGGCGCCAGGACCTTCCATTATAAGAAGGGCAAGAAAGCAGCTACAGTTTAGTGATTATTAGTTGACTTGTACTCCTTTCTTTCAATTATACCATTCAATACAGACCTGTATAGGGAACCCCTTCCGCCTCCAGTAAAGATTGAAGTGTGCCATCTTCTCCAATGCCTCCATGCACTGTCAACGGCCATAGTAACACAATTGTCATCATTACTTTCAGAAATTAAATGATAACATCTAACAAAAGTTGATAGTGTTATAAAAGGGAAATAAGCTATTCTTTTCTCATGAGGATGAATACATAGCTGAATTCATACGCCACTTTATTTTATTTACTTACTTCATAGCAGATTACTGAAGCAAATATAAATATGTAAAAGAAGGCACATACTAACACGGTTTTAACAGTTGCTGAAAAGTTATAAGCATGTATACATCTACTGACCTGCAATGAAAACAGTCGCCTGAGATTCCTTAGCTAGCTTGACCCACTGCTCTAGGGAAAATTTCTTCGGTAATTCATCTGATATATCAAACCCGTTGAACCAACTGTGATTTCTCAGACCTCTTGTGAGATCATCCATGACCTGGTTCCGCAAGCAAGATGTCAAAGCTGCCCGATTGGGTTCAATTGCTTCTAGACACGCATCAAGGACTTCTTCTGTAGTATGTCTCAGCAAAAGGGAATAACTGTACACCAAGGAAAAGGGTTTGACATGCACTATGATAATATTCAAAACTAGGAGGATCACAACCTTACATCCAAACTATCTCAAATATTTTCCTCCAGGTTATGCTCCAACAAGATTCAGAAATCACCACATGAAGCAATACTTTTATGTCTAATCATGTTTATCCCCTCGTTTGTAGCTCATGGACTAAATCTAACAAGATTCAACAGTGTACACAGGAAGAAGCATCTAAAGAAGATAGGTATAATGGAAATTCTCCATCAAGTCCATTATGATACATTTCTCAAAAGAGGAAGGAATTTCAGGTGGGGCTATCTGGGTGCCGTAAAAGCCCAATGTAGTACCATAATTTACTGATTTTGGTTGGCTGCAGCAAGAGAGTAATTATTAAGGCAGAAATATAAGAATGAGGAAGCATTTGCATACAGCTAGTGTTTCATGTGTAAATATGCAACAGAAGAAGTGGATGACCTGTTGCTTTGCAAGTAGCAGAACTTTAGTACGTAATGCTAACATAAGAAAGATTTAACTGGGTAAATTCCAAGAAACTGATGAAATGGCGTCAAGCTAGAAGGATAAACAGTGACAGGGTCTTCAAGAATCATTCCTCAAGCAACAGTGATGTGGACATTCCTCAAGCAGTGATGTGGACAATTTGGACAGAGAGGATAGAACAGGTTTTGGATGGACACAAGTTTTCTTCTTTCAAATTGATAAATCGCATTTACCTATTAAAAACTCTTACAAATAAAAATATGAGGCTCTATTTTAGAAGATATATGTACAAGAAGAAGAGCGTTTAAGAATTATAGAAGTGCGTTGAAATTTGTACAGTACTATTAAATTGTCATAGTATGAACTAAGTTGGATTTTAGTACAAAGAAGTTTATCTGGCAGTAGTGACAAGAAAAGTAAAAAGAATGAGTAAAGTAGGACATAAGATACACAATACTTGTAGTCTACTGCAGTTGCAATATACTTACGGCAATGTCCATACTGTCTTAAACTTCTCATCTACTTCCTGCTTAGCAGAGTCTGAAACATCAGTATAGCTCATTGCAGGGGCAAGCAAGCACGGTGTCACCTCAAGCTGCAGACAGCAAGATTCCAACATCATAATATTGGCAGGATAAATTTGGGAACGTCTGAAAAAAACATTACAAAATGAACTGCTAAAGAAGTGAGAGAAAGCAACATTTGTCGAACAAGAAACCAAGGCAGTTGTACTCTCGTACTAACTATTACGGAAGGCAAGAGATCTTTTCCATCATTTCCTTCTAATTTGACACATCTGGTCATTGATATAATACCATGTAAGAAATGATGGCAATTAACAGAATTTTATAATCAAACTTATGTCACTATCTGCTGAAACATATTGCTGAACTAATAACAAACAAGTCATTTCCCGTGCCTGTGTAAAACACAACCTGTGAACCCAAAAAAGTTACTTGGATAAAAATAAATGAAGTGTCTTAGACACATCTTCTTTGTCGATAACCTCAGGGCACAGACCAAAATCAAATATTTTAATACGGAATTGATTGAGCACTGCTTGAAAACGGCAGGGTTCATCAGAACACCAAATCATCCAATATAAAGACGGTTTTGAGTTCTGTAATACATAAAACTCTAGGGCGTGATTTAGAATGTAAAATTCTAGCACTTAGTTTCCCCCAATTCAAAATTAAATTAAGATGGGAATGCTTGGAATTTCAGCAGCAGCAAGAGGGTTGACCTAAATTTAGTAAAGGAAGCCATGAATGAGGACTAATTGAAATAATCAACTCCTAATTCATCACTTAAAATAAGATAATTTCCAAAGCTTCTGGTAGTTTCATTTGCCTCCATAAGATTAGCCTTGCAGCAATCAATAATACTAGACAAACTGAAGAATCGGTCTCAGAGGCAACATGTGAAGGTTGCTCTAGTTGAAACCCTCCATAATGGTTGAAGACTTTAGTCACCAGAGAAAAGAGTGGGACACCCCACATTTCCCTTCAACAGAGGGGAGAGTGGGGTAGAAGAAAAGATTACCAGACTAAATTATATACTAACTATGCCTCAATCCCAAACTGGTTGGGGTTGACTATATGAATCCTTTACATCCATCCACACTATTCAAACCCATTTCATTCCAATAGTCAATGGTTGTTTTTATGGATTACCAAAACAAAAAATCAAAAAGAAAAAGGAATCTGTCCCTGAGTCACAGTACTTAGGTTCAGACTATAAGATTCATTAATCTGGTAGACACGAAAACTTACATCATCAGATGCTCTTAGATTCAGCCAAACATTGGTTCCACTCATAAGAGATACTTGGCGTTCAGAGGTGTCACCACCAAAGATGACGTACACTTTCTTATATTGTTTAATAAATTCTTCTGTTACTGATGAAGATTTTGATCTCCTTCTCGATGGACATGATATGATATTATGTGACAAAAGATCTGGAAACCGCAAGCAAGCATGTTGGATGATGGTCCGGAGAATATTTGAGTGTGAAAATCCAACCTGACACGGAAAGATGCACAAAGTCATCAGATTCAACAAGACTATCACTAGCTATTTTATAGAATACAACATGTAAAATATCTTCATTAGAAGTTGTGCTACTGGTAAATATCATGCAACTCAAATTGACTGCATAAATCCACCAATTCTCTTATACAGGGAATGCTATCATCCCCTGATTTTCTTTTTAAGGATTCTTCAAGTGTTTGAATGTTTGATTGGGGGAAAAGATATGATATTGTTCACAAATCAGAACTTCCATATGTAAGATAGTCGAGATTTGTTCCAGATGAAGCCTAATAACTACATATTATTTTCTTTTTATTCAAGCTATGATATACACAATTTCTGTCAAATGGATTTCTTCTTGAGTTGAGGGAAATTCATGCCAAATGGACTTTCTTCTTTGGGATAGGTTCTGCACCGACACTTACAGCATGGAAACTTTCGTAACTACAAATAAAATGACACCACAAGATTTACATATCGATGGGCCTATACTGAAGCAGACTGGAAAATTTCACCTTGTGTTACTCCGCAATAAACCAAGAACCAGCAATAGGAGTACCTTTGATGCTTGCTGAAATAAGAAACTTGTTTGCTCCATTCCACTGATCTGGGGAGAAGAATGTACAATACAGTTTAAGCAAAAATACTGATGAAAAAAATACAGGAAGGGTCAGTAAGCTATCTCACCAAGTTAATATCAGTGAATATTACTGTGCCAGAATCAGTCCTTCCAAATTTGTTTCCTGCAGAAGTGGAAGCTTTTGTAGAAGGCGGCAAAACCCAACCATCAATTCTAGCAAAATCACGCAAGCCAAGTCGCTGAAATAATAATGATGCTCCTTCACGGATCTTTGAAATCACATCCATAGAGAATCTAGGTGGAGTGTGATAAGCAACCTGCAATATTTGCCTGGCTGTTAAGATTAATATACGCAAGAAGAATTTATAAGTACAGTTTAAGCTTTGAAATTAGGACCATGATAGAGGCTTAAATCAGAAAAGCATGCCAAAAAAAAATAAACAAAAGCATAGGACCTCTGTATCATCAATCATTCCATATTTGCCAAAGTACCACATAAAATGGCCTTCTTCACTTGGCAACTGGCAAGAGGGGTAGTCCTAACACATGAGAGACTCTCTGAGAGAGGATTTCAATTGTGTTCTAGATGCTATCTGTGTGGATGTGAGGGAGAGACAACAATTCATCTTTTTTCTTTGCACTGTAAGGCGACTTTACAACTATGGAAAATATTTACTGCTCTGAGATGACTTCTATAGGTTATGACAAGAGGTAACACAGATATGCTAGTATGCTGGATTGAAGGACACCTATCACATCAAAAAGAGAGATGGAAGATTGTCCCAGCTTGTATCTGGTGGACAATTTGGGAGGAAAGGAACCATAGATGTTTTGAAGATAAGTGTAGTAGTATACAGAAATTGAAAATGAAATGTCTAGAACTTTTTAACTTTTTGTTTAAAGGGATGTATTTGGAAGATCATGTCTCTATTTTGGATGTCTTAGATTCCTTGTGAGATGACAAAGGAATACGAGCACTCTTTATGTCCTCACTTTTATAAGTAAGAGCGACTTCCAGTTTTGAGGGGAGTCAAGTACATATCAATATACATGTTACCATTCTCAAAAAAAAACCTAGTAATATTTGTGTTTATGTAGGGCAGAAACAACCTTAACAATGGAAAATTAAATGAAGGAACATGAGATATGAAACATAATTACTTGACTATGCCTTCAATGCCAAGCTATTATCCATCACATCGAGGATGTCATCGTTATGCTTACAAATGAAAAAGAAATTTTTTTAAAAAAATACATGTCCCTAGAGTTTTATGTGCACATTCCACAAATCAGAAAATTTATACTACCTGTTGAGTAGGGAGATACTTCCTTCGATAGTTAAATATTACATCTTTCTCACTAACATCAACAGCGCCATGTGATTGAAGCTCCACCTGAACAAGGTGGAAATTAACATATAGAGCATTAAGAAAGTTGAGAAATTCATTGCTCTAGCTAGGGACTCCATTTGATTGGAAACCTTGCGAGCGAAAGGCAAACAGAAAATACTCTCGTTCAACTCTTTCATTAAGAATAATCAAACATAAAGATCTTCCCGTTGACCTACAGAATCCTCATTTACAAGAGATCCATAACTGGTGTGACATGAAGTAAACCATCAACGATGATGACAGTAAATAGCATTGTCACTCCTTGAAGATTTAATAGCAGAACAGCGGTTTTAACAAATTGATTCCCAATAATAACATTTTGTATGGATAAACTTTTCAGCACTGGATCCTCTGTACATGAGAAACTTTAACAAGTAATTAGGGAACTTCCAAAAAAAAAGTAACATCCTAGATGCTCCAAGAAAACTTAATGAAGTCCTCCAAGTACTTGCATAGCCCCACAAAAGCAAGCTCCAGCAGAATGTCAGTAACTCTGCACTAACACTGCCTAATTGTGACACTACTAACTGTTCCGCATCAATTACATGACGAACCTCTATAAATAAGTACTAGTCTTGCACAATTGTAGAGCTCAAAAAGATCGGTATCAAAATTCAACTATATAAGCTCAATAATGGACCGCCAAAGAGTACCACTTTTTTATTAAAAAAAAATGAGAAACCAAAGAATGTCACTTTTCTTAATGATAATTGTCACCCTCATAAAAATTGTTGGATGGAAATTTGGCTCTCGATCATACAAATGCAAGATTTTGTGTCAACTTCTGCCTGTAATCGAGAACTACGGGAAAAGGCATGATAAACTTACATATATAGAAATCAATTAAGAGTATCTTCCTATGCAATGCTTATATAATAGATTAAACTGGTGCCCAATATCAATCTCAACAGACAATAGCACTTTAAACTGGCAGCAATGCTAGAAATTCCTAGCTCTTGGATTTATTTATCTGATATCTCTGCAATTATAACACCCCAGCACAATGAAAATCCACAGTCATTGTACTCGTACAAGTTCAAACCGAGGCACTATGCTTTCGGTGTTATTTTTGAGAATTATAAACCTCTTAATAAACTTAATACCAAAAGAGAATAAAATATCTATATACCTCTGTTGGCAATAATACAACAGGCTGGCAATCAAAACCAGAACCTACATCAAGGACAATTGCTGTAAATTCACTGCCTCCTTCAAGGAAAATCTCAATAAGGACTTTGTCGTCTATCCCCTGCCAAAGTAATGAGAAATGGTTATTGATTGAATATACCTGAATACAAACTGCAAAAAGGTATATAAAGGACTTAAATTTCCAATATCATATACACTATCAAACCAACACTATTCAAGAGGTATAGTATAACAAAGTAAAACTAAAGAAGAATGACGTGGAGAAGAAAACTATTACCTCAGAAATAACTCCGTTAGCTTTTGTCAGAGAATCAGAGACACCATAGGCAACACTAACTCCAATGCTTGATCCTGCTCTTGTTGGCTTTACCTGCAATATTGTGTGGATCCTAAATGTAAATAATGGATCAAGAGTGCTGCAGAAAACCAAAATGAATGTTCCATTGAATGCTTACCACCACTTTTCCCGACCTAATATCCAGTAGATTTTGCTCAAACCACTTAGACAGTCCAGATTCATCCGTTTCATTTCCCTAAGATCAGGACCAGACCACAGTTAATTTTGTGAAGTCATACAATTCTGCTCCTTGGGTGTATAAAAAATCTAATTTCCAGCATGATGGTTTAAGAAAGCAGCTTTCTTGATAGGTTACATTGGCTAGAAAACCAACAAGGGAAAGCCCAGGAACAGTAGCGCGAGAAGAGAACCAACCAGGAACAAGACAAAGCGGCAGCCAGCCAAGAACAGATGAATAGAGAAGCACAATGTACTTCTCCTTTTTGGATAATTGGAGAAGCAAAAGGAACATTTTTCCAGTTTCAACATAATATAAAGATAGACTATATAATCATTGTCAAGGGGAGACGGAAACAAGCTGAGCTGTGAATATTCAAGCTCAGCTAGATCAGGTGAGCAAGCTCAAGCCTGTTTCTAAGATTTATGATATGGAAGTCAAACTTAACAGACAAAGTAAGACGGAAAGTCAGAAATAAGAAGAGAAAAACAAATAAACTGGAAGACCATAACCAACAGTAGTAACATATGCCTGGCATATGGAAACTTCCAAGTAGAAGAAAGCACATGAAAACAGAAAGTCAAAGCAGAATTAAAGAAATTTATGGAACACAAATGAACACAATCACACCTGTATGAGAAAATTAGGTACAGTCACGAAGCCTTGTCTGTCAAGCTCCAGGGATGCATCATACTGTTAAGAATTTGGAAGAAAACCAATATCATCTATTAATCAAGGAGCAGTTTGGAGGCACAATGCATTACAGACAGCAGCCTGTTGCACCATGGAAGAACCTAGGCAATTTCTTGCTGACATAATCAATATAGTATGTTAACAAGTTGCTGCCATTTATTTTAGTATAAACTAATATATATATATATATATATATAGCACAGTCATAAATCAAGTAAAATATCAATATGAAGACCAAAGGTTTCGGAAAAGAATTACAGTTCAAATTAAGGATTACTAGAGTTGAAGTACAATCGAAAAATTTAAAATGAAATAAAAAGTTATTTTCGAGATTTAAGGTTTCTTTTTTCAAACAAATACCATGTCTAGTCTACGCAATACATATATTCTAGTTTCCTCAACTGATAAAAGCAGTACATGCCAGATCAGAAAACAAGAATAAAGTCGATGCAATAGGTATTTTACTTTATCAAATGCCTTTTGACATTGAGTGGACCCTGTTCCAACAAATGGAATATTTGATCGTTCCAATAGCTCCTGAAAAATGCATCAAGACACATGTGAAACAGAAGAAAAGGAAGTCGTTCTTTCAAACTCAGAAGACAATTAGCATGAGTTTCTTGGTACAAAAAGAACCTGAATGCCACCATCTTCACCAAAACGACCGTGTATAACAGGAAAAACTATGTCCACCGAAGAAGCAAGGTGTTCTGTGAACTCAGATAATGACCGGAAGCCTTGGGCAAGGCTGCAAACACAATATGAGAAAATTTTCAACTATAACAAGCAGGGAAGAATTTTCCCTATAATAAGCCCAGATGTTAAGCTGTGAAAACTAACCTCTCAAGTTTGAAATCAAAGTCAGCAGGAGTATTTGAGTATACCTATAAGTGAAATTTAACAAGAATAAAGAGCCAAACCACAAAAGACAAAGAAGATGCCTAGTGCCTAGAAGAAGCTGATAAACCATCAATAAGTGAATAAAATTTAGTCTGAGTACTGGTCTTCCAAAATGCATATTGTGTCAAGCCAATGGCCAAGATTCACGTTGCAGAATGAGAAAGCAGAAATTAATATCCTCTGAGGTTTAAGCCCAAGTTAAATTTACGGGTTATGAGCCAATTCTTGGATTAAATTGAATGGAAAAGAAGAAAGGAACGATTGGCTTATAGAAGATCTTGATGAAGAGATGTGCTTGATAATACCCAATAATATAGGTGATCAATTATTACAGTAACATATAGCAAGCGGAACAGAAAATACCCAAAAGTTTATTAGACAAGGTTTGGATAACAGACCTGGGCAGTGGATATGGCAAAGGCATTGAGGTTGTTATCAATGTAATAGCAGCTAACATGCAAATCGTCCCCCTGCTCAAGCACTGGAAAGAGTAAATCACAGATTGAAAGACAAATATTCTTCCATAATACAGATAATACACACGGAATCATTACATTGGTAAAACATAACAGTCTCTCATTTCTTAGCAACAACCAACAGAAGGAAATGAAGTACTAGATCACATCTTCTAATGCATGACTTGTGGCAGCCGAATAACACTCAACTAATCAACTAAATCATCCATCTGAAAGAAAGTGCAAAACACATTCAAAAGATGTAAATAAAAGGCCAAAATAGATGGAATTCATAAGCTCTCAACAGAATAGAGAGCCATTGTAAGTTTTGGTTCTTCCTACTAGTACAGACCAAGAACTACAAGTGCTTTTTAACTATATATTGAAGAGTATGATCACTTCGTCAAAGAATATAAGTTTTTAGATGATGTGATCACATAATTCAACATGGCATTAGAGCAAGCATAGGTCATCAATTTAAGTCTCGCCGCCATCATTTATCAAAAAGAATTTTCATGTACTTCATCAAGAAAGAAATCCAAGCCCACCCGTGAGGGTCATGATGAAAATATAATTAACTAAATAATAGTGTGTTCCCTATCAAATAACTATTCTTTTAGATGAGGTGGTCACACAATCCAACATGGGTAGGCAGAGATATCCTTTTGAAGTCTTGCAACTACTAATTTTTAAAAAAGAATTTGAATACGTTTGATCAAGAGAAAGAGAGTCAATACATGAAGAGGAGTCACACATAGCAAATGTAAATATATGTTTCTCCTCCCTAACAACTTAAATATTTACACTTCAACATATTTCCTCCATTCGCTTTTACTTGTCATATTTCCTTGTCAATAGTACAACTATATGAACTTTAACCAACATTTTAAAATGTATTATTTTATCATATTCATATGAAAAAAATTGCAACTTATATAGTACTTCTTATAAAGTTTTCGAGAATCTAAATTTAAAATATTAAATTAATTTTATTCTATTTAGCTTCAAATATTAGTTAAATTGACTCTCTAGAAGGAAGCATGACAGGCTCTCACAGCAGTAAAGATTGGATTCCAACTCTCGCCATCACCTCACGTTCCATTTATAATGTAGGTGATCATGAAAAAGAATCAAGCTCGAACGTAAGAGAACATGATGAATATCGGGTTTTTCACCTGTATGTTATCGAGCACAGATCGAGCAGAGTTCAATGAAATTCCCCGCTCAGCAGACGGTCCACCACAAATAAGTCCCACTCTCAAAACCTTCCTCTCCACGTTATCAAACTCATGATCATCCACTACCTCCTCGGTACAAGAAGCCCTAACTATCCCAAATCTGCAACTCCTTTCACAGCTCAAATTACTACTACTACTACACTTTACAGGGAAATTTATAGCTCCTCTTAAAGCTACGGAGGCAGACAAACAGTAATTTCTATTGCAACGGAGATATTTGGAATAAGTAGAAATGGAATTGACTGAGATAGAAGAAGCCATTGAGGAGATTTGGGGGAATTGAAGGTTCGAGTAGAGAGTGAGTGTGATATGAGTGTATATAGTACTTAATAAATATGAAAAGAAATGGTGCCAGGACGGCAGTTACAGAGAAAGCTGAATTGTTTCGTTTCTTTATTTGGGCCGGCAGGTAGGAGCACCATTTTGCACACATATAGTAATAGTGTCACACACCTGTCTTTTATAATTTATTTATTTTTTTAGAAAAGATTTATAATAGTCTTTGAACTATGCAAAAATATCTTTGTCGCCAATAGTTTGATGTAAAAATATCTTTATTGCTATAAATAATTAGTTTTAAAAATATATTTATCGCCAGTAATTTGATACAAAAATATCTTTATCGATTAATAATTTGATTCTGTCGATTGTTAATTTAATTCAAAGATGTTTAATTATTACTTAATGGAAAGATATTTTTCTATGGCTAATAATTTGGTTCAAAGATACTTAATTATTACTTAATAAGTCAAAAATATTTTCTTCCTAATAAATATGTTATTTGTTTATTTTTTAAACATATTCTTTTTTTTATTTAGTTCAAAGATGCTTAATTTGAGTCAAAAATGTCTTCTTCCTAATAAATATGTTATTTATTCTGAAATATCTGATTAAGAATGACGGAATACTTACCACTCTATCATAATTGTTATTGGTTTTTAAACACATTGAATTCATGTAAAAATATTACTTTTAAAGAATCATGTTCTTACTTTTTTTTCTTTTAAAATCACTTTAATTAATAAAAAAAATAGAAAGTAATTTTCTCCTTCTTAATTTTATTTTATCAATTAAAATAAAATAATTATATACATTTTTAACTGATTATATCGAACATATATATATAAGATCAATAACTCATCATTAATTTTTATTTAGATAATGATAATAATAAAATCTAGAAGTAAGATAAGTATTTGATGATAAAAAAAAACTAATATTAGAAAAGGAATGTGTTTAATAAAAAATAAAATAGTATTTATTTAGAAAAACAAATTGGATCAAACTATTGATGGTAAATACACTTTTAGACCAAATTGTTAATTTAATGATATTTTTGTTCAATTTTATGTAATTTAAGAATATTCTTTTACCTTTTTCATAAAAAAAAATCTTTAATTGATATTGACGACATAAAACAAATTAATGCCAAAGAAAAAAATATAAGATATTGTTATAATATTTTTATTTTATGTAGATGTCACTAAATGTAGTCTCTCCATCTTTTCATTACTATTCTTCAATACGTTCCACATCCTCCGTAATCTCTATTGTTAATGCTATGTCTTTCACCTTCGTTATTAATGTTATATCATGTCAACCTTTTGTATACCTCAATGATCACTAATAATATTATTAATATTGATTAAATGTCTAACGGAAATGGACGAAATAATATTGGATATGATTAAAAACTTAGAGAACTAATGATTGATTAAGATAAAACTGTTGATTCTTGATAAAATTGGTTTTTTCAAATAAAATCATAACCAAATTAAATACTATCGGTTTTCAAAAATCTAAAACCAAACCAAATCAAATCCAAATAAAATCGATTTTATTTTATCGGTTTAGTTTGGTTTTACGGTTTGGATCGATTTTTATCCAAACCGTGAACACCCCATCCCTACTTCTCCCTTTCCTTAGAATAGAAAAAAGACACATACTTCTCCCTTTCCTTAGAATAGAAAAAGACATGTACTTCTCTCTTTCCATAAAATAGAGAAAAACACATACTTCTCCCTTTCCTTAGAGTAGAGAAAGACATATACTTCTCCCTTTCCCCCCTTAGAATAGATTGTGAGTTCTAGTTAAATATGAGCATGGTAGGGATCATAAAATTAATTACTGAGGCTTCATATTATGAAAATAATTCTAAATAATTAATTTAAATTATTCTTACCATAATAAATTACAAATCATTCCACTAGAAAGTCGTAATTGTACTCCTCTATTTATATTTTGAAATTCCCCATGTTAAGATTACATATATTAATAAATAAATTAAATTACTGACGAATTTAATTCAATGATCAATTTCCTTTAGAGCACTGCTTAACTTATTTCATGTGTTGGATTCATAAATCCACTTGCAAGGTTTGACACGATGAAACCTTATAACCTTCTCAAAAAGGCATATCATCAATCTCTATATCGAGACATGAATTCCGTCAACTAACTTATTATTTCACAAATATATATTATCATCATCCAATCTATATATTGACCTATCTTAGAATCTCACCTTTTAATAGATCAATATGATAATTAACATATACAAATCATAATAGTTATATCAAGATTAAGAATATAAGTACATTTAATAGTTTAGAAAATATGCTTTTGTCAGTCAGTCTAAAACAACTATCTCTACTCGGTTCCGTTCAATACATACAAAATGCACTAGCACAAGAAGTTGAAACTATACCATTCTCCTAATCAAGTTAAACTACATATAAGCTTGTGCTACAATCGTACCGATATCATGTCCAATTCTCATCTTAGATTGTGAACAAAAAACTTTATATTTATAAGAACCGATGATTTAATCCTCTAACTAAATCATCTACTGCATAAAGTAAACAAACACCATAAACATCTGCTACATAAGTAAACAAACACCATAAACGAATACATGATCTATTAAAAATGAATAAATAATAAATACTATATCTAAACACATGGTTAATAGTATATATCCCAACAATGTCATCCTTATTTAATAGGTGAAATGGTCTGATGGACCCTTGTACTTGTATGAGGTTGTATTTTGAATCCTTCTACTTGACTCATTGTCAACTGAACCCTTAAACTCAATTAAAATGAGACTTTTAAACCCCTCCAACTATGTGTGTAACTCACTCTCTCTTACATAAATGACATGTCATATTCACATCAGATATAATAGTGCCATGTCATAATTATTTCATAAATATTTTAAAATTATTAACCAAAAATGTTATTCCATAAAAGAAAAAAAAATAAAAATTTCTATTTACAAAAATAAAATAAAATAGTTATTTCTCTCACCTCTCCTCCACCTCCCTCAACCCACAACCACCATTAACACAATCTCCATTAACCTTATTTTTTTTCTTCTTCAAGGCCATTGTCTATAGCCGTAACCTGACTCTTCAAGTTCTTAAAAATTATAATTCAATTTTTTCTCGAAGTTTCTAACATTCGTAACTCTAATAGTATTTTTTTTTTACCAATGTTTACCTCATCCATTTGAACCACCATAAATTTATTTTCTCCATTAATGCCAATAAATCACCATTAAAATATCACAATAAATCACAATATTTGTATGCAATTTTACATAACACATTTCACCTAATTTCACAAAGACATTCAACAATCACTTTACATCCTTCAAGGCTATTGAATCTTTGTCACCTTATGGATTGTAAATAACTTAGAAAAAAAAGGAAAGAAAAACAAATCTACCATAAAAACACATTTTCGTTTCTCTAGAAAGAAAGGAAATATGAAAAAAGGAAATAAAAGAGATTTTGGAGATGGTTGGGAAGGGGAGAAAAAAGAATAAGAAATGGGGGTTGGATGGGGAAGAAGGTAATAGTAATTAGAGAGAGAAAGAGAATTGGGGTGGATTGTGAGGGAAAGAAGAAAGAAGTGATTTTTTTTAATTTTCTTTTGTTTTGGTCTTTTTTTAAAAAAAAACATTTTTTTAGTCTAAATTTGGAGTTCACGCTCCTTCTATGCGTGAAATCACGTGTTGGTGTCAACTCAATAATTAGTCACATAAGCTTGGTCAATCGTCAGAAGGGCTTAAAATATTGAATTTCATTGAGTTAAGGGTTCAGTTGACAAAGAGTCAAGTAGAAGAATTCAGACTACAAACTCATACAAATATAAGGGTCCATCAGACTATTTCGCCTATTTAATATAATGATACAATCAATTTATTATTGACTTAATTTTAAACCTACGTATACAATCATATGCTAATACACTCTCTAATCTTTGAAGTCAAATTACTTGTTGTAGATGTCCAACCCAACATGAATGAAAAATAATTTTTCATTGATAATTTGAAATATAAGCATTCTTCAAATTAATTAGTCAACAATATTTTTTTAAAAAAAAAATTCAAAATAAATATATTTTAGCCGCTTGACCAAATATACTCTTCTAAATTCTAATATACCGGGGAAAAGAATAGTATTATATATATGTTGTAAATAATGTATATTTATGGGTCATATTATAAATTATATAAGTTAAGGGCCCACTTCCTGTTGGAGGCTAACTCCTCCAAGTAATTTTTTCCCTATAAAAGGGTAGTTACCGAGCAACAATATAGATAGATATATAGAAAGTTGGAAATTACTCCTTTACTTTTTTCTATTACTACTGCTTTTTCCTCTTCTTTTATTTTAATATTTTATTTTATAACAATATA